>NW_020536999.1:50609688-50624610 GCF_003426905.1 Ctenocephalides felis | reverse complement strand
AACGTAAATTCTGGAAATAGTTTGTCGCACAATTTATTCTCTATTTTTACGGTTTCGAAATGAAACTCGAACAGCAATTTATATTACAGTAGTTTCGTACAAGTATTTGAGTGATAACGAACAGAATAATATTTTGCAGCCAATATAGTTAGAGCTTCAACGTTTTGATGGCATTATAATAGAGGCAATTTTCATATTTTCTTTTTATTTTGGTAGTGTCATGCAGTAAAAAAAATGTTTTAAATTTTTGACTGGCATGTATATAGGGAGACGTGTATTTAAATCCATTTTATATGAGAATATAAATTGGTATAAAAAGCTGTGACATTGTGATAGTAATAAATATATTAATAATATTTAATAAAATATTTGTTATTTTTATAATAACTCTAGGTTATTTATGTTTGTTACAACAATTTGCCATAAAACAAACTGCCCACTTGATCAGATTTTTTTCTATTTTAATATAAGTTTTGATAAACAAAAGGTTTAAAAATTAAAAAAATACTGGACATGGATTAGATTTTTTCAGACTGATTTTTCATTTTACTAATTTCCAAACATTACTATTATTTGCGTTATATGAATGTATAAGTAGCTGGAAGTGGCTTTTACCTTAAGAATGTCGCATAAACTTTCCTAAATATTTGAAATAGTATACAAAATCAATAAGAATTAAAATTTAGCTATTAAAATAAAATTTTCCACTGTTCCACATTTTGAAAATAGCTGTTGCTTTTCACCAAAAACTATCATTACTTTTTGAGATTTACATGTATAATATTACATTGAATTTTATCAATTATATTCAATTTTTATTCAATATATACTATATTTTAACATAGTCGTCGTTATTGACTCCACTTATCTTTACTTCTAATTTATAGTCATAGTATTTTTTATACATAACATTGCAAAACTCTAACTTTAATCTAATATTGTATAAAAAATACTAACTGATACTATCATTTCTTAGTAATTTTTATAGATTTTCTTGAGAAATAGCCTATCAGTGCAAATAATATTGCAACCTAATGTTCAATTTAAGGGGCACACCTAGTGTGAAATTTTAAAAAAATCGAATTTTTGATTTTTTTCATATTTTGATAGGTTATACCTTGAAAAAGACCTAAAATTTTAAATCGATATATTAAATAGTTTTTGAGTCACAGCTATTTAAAGAGTATTATAATGATCATTTTATCTTTAAACGCGTTTTTCTCGAAACAGCATTTTCCGTATTTGCTGCAGCGATTACTCAAAAACAAATGATCCGATCACTATCAATTTTTTTTACATGTTCTATATATAGTTCTCTGTGAAATGAACTATCGATTATTTGATCGGATTAAAAATCGAATTTTGGCAGTCCAAAAACGACCAAAATTTTGGGTAAAATTCGATTTTTTTTCTAAAACGCCGCCATTTTGTCAATTTTTGATTTTTTATCGTAGGTCATTTCACAGACAATATTATCTAGTATGAGATTTTTTTTTTATTTGATCCACGCAGAAGGCCGGAATCACTGCAGCAGGGAAGGGTCTTTTTTTCGCGCCGTTGGAGATCGACGATAACTTAAAAAATATTTAATTTTTTTCTTCAAAATATTTCTATTCAAAAATCTTTTACTATGCGTTCTTAAAAAAATGTATAAATATATCCTTAAAATTTTGAAATGATTGATAAGGTATTTTATTTAATATAATTTCCCAAAAATCACCTTTTTTAGGCGGTTACACTAGTTGTGCTCCTTAAAAATACTCTTCGATATTACCATAGCCATATTTAATTAAAACTCTCGCTCATGTATTATCAAAATGACAAAAACCAAACATATCAACATTATACCCACCTCTCGATGTTTTCATAACAGAAACATCGTCGTCGTCTATTTTTGCCAACAAAGAAAACTTTTATTCCCGTCATTTAGAATAATTTGTTTTAACCTCGTTTTGTAATTTCGTTCCGGTTGCGAAGTATTGACGTGGCGATATCCAGTAATGTGAGGGCGATTAATTTAATCCTAAGGGTTGCGTTCACAGACCGTAACATTTAACGCGGCCTCAGCCCCCGAGCACGGGAACGTTTTAAAATTTAAGTACATAAGGGAAGAAAATTTAAGAATTTATGAAATTGAAATTATATGCGAAATAATATTTTGTACAACCAATTAGATTACTTTGCATACTTAAGGCACATAATTGATACTGATCAAGCACAAAAAATGATTGTGAAAGGCCGAAATAACAGTATTTTTATATTATTTATATTTTATTAGTAGAAATTTTTTTAACCAATGCCGACCAGTGCGTCACAGTTTGTGCCACCACAAAAACAATATAAATTAACAGTAAATTTCGAGTCAATTTTAGAAATTCCTTGAATTCAATGCACAGTAAACTATATTAATTTTGAACTAAAATATTAAAATTAATCAAAGTTTACGATTCTATTCAAATGTAGAATAAAATTACCGTAATAATAATAAGGCAATATTTGTTTTAATATATTATTTTTAATCTTTGTTAATATGTAAATTGAGCAAACTAACATATAAAATATTATATATTAATTGTAGTTACGATTATGAAAATACCACACTTAAAATTTTTTAAGTACAAAGAAATATTATTACTATTTTTATTATCATTATTAGGTACTATTATCAATAATATTTTTATATTTGTATTAATACTTTATGCAAAGACAGGCCAGTGACGTCATGGCACCATATTAATTACATCACTTTTCGTATTAATTGATCACTTGTTACTTTTCAAACTTCTGCTTCCAATAATTTGTGTAAAACACCACCTTTCAATTCCTTGCAGTTTTTCTTCTTACCTTGGCTGTTTATCACTTTTATTCTTCTTGTTGATGAAAAGCTCTTTCTAAATATTAGCCTTACCTGGTTTCTATTTTTTTTTTCACGATCATATTCAGAACAGTGAAGTTTCATATTTAGTGCGTCATTATAAGTTCATTTATTACGTTGGCAAATAAGTTAGTGCAGTTTTCAATATTAGATGGCGTCAATTGAGTTTTTATTAATGTTTGCTGACGTAATCCAAATGCGAAAGATTTTGTTATTGGATAATAGGCAATTCAGTGTCAATCAGTAAAAAAGTACATGCTCGATAGATCATAAATGGCTATTAATCAAAATGTGCAATATATTAATAAGCAGTGTTAAGCTATTAGGTACTTGTCGTTTCATTTTTTAGACAATTACTACACTTTTAACAACTGATATGACCACACCACATATCACAATTCGACAATCGAAATTCGACAATAATAATAAATAAATTTAATAAATTATTGAGTAATCAATTTCGTCAAGTATGCCTAGATCGCGACTAATACTAATTTGTTAAGTTAAAATAGGGAAAACTGGGTACGGTTGTGTTTTTGGATCAGCAACAATTTGGTTAATTTACCAGTTAGCTAAGAGAATAGTAAATTAAATGATAATTTGAACATTTGCTTAAAAATACTGAAATACTGTCTTTAAATACGATATATTAGTCATAAAATGAAATTGTAAAAGATAAGGGCCATAATAGTACAACCATCCACACCCCAAGGACGATTGTGACAAGCATAAAAATAAGATGAGAAACAATATTATTGAACACTTATTTATACAACAAAGTTAGCAAGTAATCTTTTTTTCTATTGTGTTTTCATATCCCTTTGCCTATATCTTTTGTTTTTTGTAATTTTTCTCAATCAAAGATAAATTTCTGCAATAAACATTTTCTATCGAATTGACAAGATTGAAGAATTTACTTAAATTAATGTTAAAATTTGTAATTTGTACGTCCAATATTTACTCAAAAGTAAATAGTCATAAACATAAATTAATTATATAATAATTAATCATAAACTATTTAAAACGAGTTCCTAATGAGAATGATAATAAGATTCCAAAATAATACCCAACAAACAGAGAAATATTATTCACTTATATGAAAAAATGTCTCTGATTTTCTAAAAAAGTCCTTACTCGATAACCAAATCAATGGCAAATTCCTTACTCGTTTTCCAAACAATCTCATATTATTTTTCCATGATTGTTCAAATAAACTATTATAACGGCTCAACTAATACTAAAACCGTATTATTTTAGGCTTTATAAACCCATTGTAGAATATATCCGTGTTTCATGTGCTGTTTAAATGGTCATTGTACTTATTTCGCGTTCTATCGTCTCGTTCTCTGCCATTATAGAGCATGTAATACACACATTTATGTACTGTACCTTACCGGGCGAGTGTTATGGGCCAAATAGAGCATCGTAAAAACACAAGAAGCCAGCTAAAGCTAGCCTTCCACCTCGTTTTTAGCATATGATGAATATACCGTCCGGAACTGAAGCCTCCATGTTAACAACTTCATTTCTCTATTACATTTTCATGTGCCCTACATATTCCACACATAGAATATAGAGAATCATAGCTCTTCAAGCTCGGGTTTCATTTATTACAGCTTTTATGCTACCTGACAGAATGAGAGGTCACGAACTTTGTTATTGATGTATTAAAATAAATTTTAGGTGATCTATTGAGTTCGAGAATTGCTTTATGTAAACGTCATATAAATGTTATATGATATGGACAGGTGAAATATTTATTTCAATAATTTTAAATAAAATACGTATTACTCTAATGAATTATATATTATTATATGTATATTATATTTATACAGACGCAGTAGTGTTTTTTGTGAAGACAGAATGTTAATTATGTAAATATGTACAGACTACGCTCTCTTTCACACAAATTTTAACATATATTGTTAAAAGTTACATTGTTTTAAGATCGTGATTTAACATGGATATAAATCTGACCTTGATATAAATATATAACTAACTGGCATCGTGGTGAATGGCATCGTGCCTCAAGGCAAATTGATAGAACTCCCCGTACCGTAATGAAATATTCGAGGAATATTATATGTTTTTGGTGAATATTTGATATTTATAAGAATTATATGAACTGAATTGCAAAGTTAAAATTATTTATTTTATGTATAGAACAAAATTAAAACTCGATTTATTTTCGATATAAAAAAAATATTTGGAATACAAACAGAAAGTTTTTTGAATCATTCGAATCGGATACTTATTTCTCTCAAAAACACCCGTTTTTTGCACATTTAGCTCGGTATCTCGGAAACGGCTTAGTCTGCCTTTGCGAAAAACTAATCACCACTTCTCTCCGTTATTACGAATTGAATATTTTTTGGATCATCCAAATCGGATGCTCCGTTCTCTCAAAAACTCGATTTCTATTTTCTGCATTTTGTGCTCCGTAATCAGCACATTTCCCTATTAACAGGAGTAGAATGTTTTTTAAACCATTCAATTTCGTTGATCAGTGCGTCCGAAAACGTGGACGAAAAATTGTATCCATACATACATACACACACATCCATTTTTTATGAGGTATGCCAAAATGTTCAGAAACCTTCAAAACGTGAAGAACTGTACAATTTTTAATTTCGATTTTTGGACAATTACAATAACTTACCTTACGGGAAGTTAATAATATTAAAACATAATGTGATTACTTAATTTTGATATTCTTCAAATGTTTAATACATGCTTCACAATAGCAATCACAAAAAACGTATTTATTTTAGTATTTATATACATTTTAGAATTAAAGTTTTTAAATAGGATTCCAGACGTCTACAGATAGACGTAATACCTTATATTTGTTTAATTTCAGTTCGTCTGATTTTACTATTCTTTTCGTTCAATTTTATTTTGCTCATTTGTTTAAGTTTTAATTTTGATCAATAAATTTTTCAAATATGATTTTATTATATAATATATTTGATGTGATTTAATTATAATTTTTTCTTCCCTTATCAGTTTTTTTTCAATAATTTTATTATTAGGCGCTCTAGTATATTTTACTACTCCCATAACAATTGAGTTATTTATCGGGTTCTTTATGCATTTTTTTTCGAATAATATTTCCTTATATTACGGAATAAAATAATTTTAGTCTGGGGTATAATTTTGCAAAAGCTGTAATATGTCTAGAAGCCATTTTCATCGTTGTACCTGCCATTACATAAATGTACGCAAATTAAGGTATGTCATTAAGGAGCATTGTTGCGATGTGTTTTGCGCACTATGATTTCAGACCTTTACGATTTCATGGTGGAAAACTTGTAATTGTCGATCATTAAAATAATATAAGTTGCACGTATTAAAAATAGAGCAAGGTGTACTGGAAATGGAAGAGAATTATTTGATTCGTACTGGTGTAAAAGTATATAGATCAAACGATCATTAGTCTGAACAATTATTTTTGAAAGTGGAGCAGGATTATTAAACTTCTAATATTTGTTCAACTATTTGTGGCATATTGTTTTTAATTTTCTATGAGCTTGTCTTCAAGACAACTTTTTTCCCTTCGACATGTCTGAATAATTTTTACATATTTTTTCACCATCAACCCTGTTACTAGATTATTTTCCTCCTTTTATTGTAGATTCCTGATGTAATTTGGGTCAAGTGAGCTCTTGTCTTCAGATGCATTTTCATGATACACTACGTTATTTGATAGTCTCTTTCGCATTGTAGTTAAATTAATAACGTTGCAAGCAATATATACTGCCTCTACCATCGCACAATATTATATATCAAACACATAATACGAGACTGACTCGTAGAAATTTCCAAGAAATCTTTACGTATAATTACGTGCTAGTCATCACGAGGTAGATAGGAGAATGATCATTATTGTGAAATGTAGATCAAGTCGGAATACCATGAATTTTCTGTTGAAAGAATATCAATTTGATGTCTTGATTAGTTCTCGAAATATTCAAAAAGATGCAACATAATCGCATTTCATCTTAAAATTTAAGAATTTGTCTACATCTCAAAAACGGCTTCTAAAATTGTGGGCAGTGTTAGTAATGATGTATAATATAAATAAGCATATAATTGATATTTTTAAACAATTTCAACTTGATATTTTTATTTATTCTTTAGAGATATTCAGAAAAGAGAAACAGATTCATAATTTACCTGAAAATTTAGGAATGTATCTTTATCTGAAAAACAAAAACAAATTGATAATCAGAAACAATCTCAACTTGATGTCTTGGTTGGTTCTTGAGATATTCAAAAAGGAGGAACGAATTGCACTTTATCTGCAAATGAAGTGAGGTAAAATATTTACCCTTACACCAAGAACGGGTTAACGAATTTAGTTGCTAGTATTGTATAATAACAAATAAGTATAAGTATATAAGTAGTAATGTATAACAACAAATAAGTATGAAATTGATATAATTTAAAAATTTTAAGTCGATTTCCTGATTGGTTCTCAACATATTTAAAAAGGAGAGATAGTGCGAATATATCTTTTTACTTAAAATTTACCTTTATCTCAAAAAACAACTTAGGGAATTGTCCTGCTAATATTGTATAATGTCAATTAACATGAAATTGATATACTAGAATAATTTCAATTTTATAAATTCATTGATTCTCGAGATATTCAATAAGGGGGAACAGAATATCACTTAGTCTGCAAATTTAAGAATTCTTTTTAACTCAAAAAGGGGTTGAAAAATTGTATGGCCAATGTTGTATAATATAAATAGGCATGAAGTGAATATACTGGAATAATTTTAACTTGATATCTTGATTGGTTTTTGAGATATTCAATAAGGAGGAATAGAATCTCACTTCATCTGCAAATTTATGAATTTATTTTTGACTGAAAAAGGGTTGGGAAATTATGTTGCTAATGTTGTATAATATAAATAAGCATAGATTCGATATGGTGGAACAATCTCAACTTGATATCTTGATTGGCTCTCGAGATATTCAATAAGGAGGAACAGAATCTCACTTTGTCTGCAAATTTAGGAATTTATTTTTAACTGAAAAATGGGTTAATAAATTTTGTTGCTAATATTGTATAATATGAATAAGCATGAAATTGATATACTGGAATAATTTTAACTTGATATCTTGATTGATTCTCGAGATATTCAATAAGAAGGAATAAAATCCCACTTCGTCTGCAAATTTAAGAAATTATCTTTATCTCAAAAATAAGCTAGACAATTATGTTGCTAGTATTTAGATTATAAATATGAAAGCTATTGATATTCTAAAAGAATCTCAACTTGATATCCCGATTGATTCTCGAGATAATCAAAGAGGAAGAACAGGAACGTTCAGAGTTTTCATCAGTTTGACATCAGGTTCAATTCATATTTCATCAAGAAAATTATTAAATATAATATTAAAAATTGTATTAAAATCGATACAGAATAATGCAGTCCAATCCAATCCAGCAAAAATGTCTGTTATAAAATTTCAAAACCAATCAAAACTCGTTTTCTGGAAAAATTACTATTCGAAACCAGGTTTCCTAGAATACCAGTTCTTGTATGAACCCTTGTTAATATATATTATCATTGTTGAAAAATGGTAACCACCGTGTTACTCTTTAATATAAAATTATGAATATTAACAGAGAACAAAGACAAGTTTAGAATGAAAAAAATCATAACCAAACGCAATTACAACTACAGGATTTTTTTTACAAAAAAAGAGGTAGCTTAGGAAGAGTATCACCATTGCTATTCCAAAAATACTTTAGTATAAATATTTATAGATTGAATTAATATCAATTTGATATATTATAACAATCAGTTTCAATTAGGAGTCGGACTGTCGCGACTCTGATGAATTCGATACGTTTCCTTTGATATCAAATGGCAAGTCTATTGTTAGTTTATGAATAGAACGATTGTACCATTACCTCAATGATACACTTGACGGGTTCATATTAATGATATGATTCATATAGGCAATTGTTGGACAATAACTGATTGTTTATTTAAATTAATAAATATAATTTATATTACCAATGCAAAAAATGTTATTTTATTGTTTTAGGCTGTACTCGTTGCATGGCGCCTTAATTGTTATTGTGATATCAGTTTGAAATTTAAACAATTTATTGTCCAATGCTATTTATTAATTTAGTTTTTATTTTTAGATAATAGTAACTCGAATATACTATATCTTGAAGAAAATTTATACAAATGACATATCAGCGAGGAATCTTTAATTTTTTACCATTCATAAGGATAGAGTAATAAACAAAAGCAATGATCTCTGCTTGATGTGCGATTTAAATATTTTTTATCTGAATAATATTTCCAATTACTTTTATACAAGACTGAAAATGTTTAAAGACAGCAAAACATCTATCCTTTAAAATTTTCTACTACATTCGCTGCCAATATGAAATATATTATCCTTTAAGGATATCTGAATCTCTGGTTAGTTTTTAAATATTTCCAAACAGGTATATGATACGAAGAGACATTTTATGCAATTTGAAACAGTTTTATGCGCTCGTGCGACATGTAATAAATGTCGATTTACACCGCCAGTATCCGATCCTAGCTTTACAGCCACTAAGAGAAATTTATAGAGAACTGCATCTCCTCTTTCCTTATAAATAATACATTAGCAACAGAAGATGTTTCTCATATTTTTATGCACGATATAACCATCTTTAGGAAAAGGATATAGCCAAAGAGACAATAACGCTTTGTTTTTGAGACATAACTTGAGAAACTTCCATATTAATTGCGCTTATTGATAATTACCCGTACTTAATATTCTTGGTTCTATTTTATGTAATTAAAGCAATTTTTATATTTAAGCCTACAATTATTGTTATCATATGAAACCTATCGATTAAAATAAATTTTTGGAGCCTGGACTCTGATTCAAGAAATAAATTTGTGCTTTTAATGCATACGTGTGGAAAAAAGTAGAACTGAATTATAAGCGTCCATTTAAAATTGTTAGGAAGGATTTTTTTTTGAATATTTTCATTTCATTGCCTCCTTCTTTGTTACAATTTATAACATAATTTTTATATTCATTTAGAACTTACTATTGTTAACTTAACCAGATACGATGGACACTATACCTACGGGTAAATATCCGAACGATGTGAAAGTTGTTATGTACATATTTATATTTATTGAAATATATGTTTTTGAAATGAAAAATGTTTTAGGAAGGATGAAACTTCAGTAATCTTTAATTAATATTTGCAGCAAGAGCTTTAAGCAATAAGATACTAATAACAAAGTGAAATTCTATAAAAACTGTGGAATAACCATTATGACCTTTTTTAATATTCCTGCTTACAATACACACATAATTTTTAGATACAGTAAATTCATATATTTTTTGACTATTTTAAGTGTACTAGATTTTATTATACAAAATGCTTTATAATCGATTTTATAAATAATTGCAATTTTTTAGAAAATAATATAATAAATAATTCTTAATGGTCTCGATGAGCAATGAAGCTTGAATTTCTTAACTTAATGAGCAAAAGCCGAAGTTTGACAAATTAGAAATTTAATTAATCTAGTATACCTTTTCAGACTTGGTTTGACTCTTCTTTAATTCAATAATATCATGAATATAAAAAAACTTGTATAAATTTTCAAAGTAATTATCACCTTAAAATACAAAAGCTCTCTTTTATTATAAATTACAACATACTTGAAAGTGTTTTGAAAAAAATTGAAAATGTCTAACAAGTAAGTTCCAACATAGGATTATATATAAAATCTTCAAATAAATTCTGAAAATTCCTAATTTTAAATGTATAAATAAGGTTTAGCATTGTGTAATGTGTAAAATAAAAAAATAACTATTATATATCTACCAAATTTAATTTTAAGTTATGAGGACACTGGGTACGGTTGTGACATTCATCATTGTAGCTAAACTATACTAATTTTGAGATAGGGTCTCTATATCTACATGATCCGTAGACTGCATTACCTTTAAAGAGTCAGAAGTAATTTTTGTTCGATGTATTTTAATAACTGTTAATTGTATAAAAGGATCACTTTGTTTGTCATTTTGGTGTAAGTTGAACATTAGCAGTAAATCACTAGCATTTTGATTCACGTGTCATGTATTTGTGCGACATGTATTTCTTGTCCTTTTCGGGCGAAGATACATAGATAAAGAAAAATCTAACTTAACTAAGACAAAATTTAAAAGAGAAAAGGAAAGAAAAATTAAAAACAAGAAAACAACAAAAAATATTTTGTTATACATATATAGATATATTTTATTCATAACCTTTGTTTGAACGATTATGTTGTACATACATATTTTTGACAATAAAAATTGTTTGAAACTATTTTACTAGTGTATTATAGCTATTGTTTTTTAACCTATTTTTATACTTGCCTCAACTGGCCTTATTGAAATTTTCAAATAATTTTTTTCTTCTTTGTTTTTCTCAAAAACTTCGGATCGGATGCTTTGTTCTCGCAAAAACTGTTATTTTTTCACTTTTAGCTCCTTTTAGCTCGGAAACGTTCGTCTTTGACAGAAGCTAATCACCACGACTTCTCATCATTACGAATTAAATGTTTTTTTAATCATTCAAATCGGATGCCCTTTTCCCTTAAAAACTTAATTTTCATTCTCTGCACACTTTCTCTCACATCTCAGAAACGGCTGGACCAACTTTTCCCAAAAACTAATCATTACTATAAAAGTAGTAATCGAATGGTTTCTGAATCATTTAAATCGGTTGCGCGGTATTTCCGAAAATGTCGACAAAATATAGTATTCACACACACATACATAGATTTTTTCTGTGGTATACCAAAATGTTCAGAACTCACTGAAACGTGAAGATATGCAAAAATGTTCACTTTCGATTTTTGGATGATTGCAGTAACTTACCCTACGGGAAGTTATTAACGAGTCCCAGGCTACTCTATCAAATTTTTTACACTCACACATAATTTTTTATATATGTATATATGCATGTATGTATGTATATCTGTATGTATGTATGATATGAGTACCTTTATAATTCCGTAGGTGTAGACATATGCCGGTAGATGCATAGCTGGTTCCGCTTAGCCACCCATCCGAGCAAAACCATACGCCACACTTAACATCCAGCGGAAGTAGCCAGAAAGCAGAAACTACAATTCAACAATAGTCCACAAATGTACCTCTCGCTTACCTGGGCTCTGTCTGCTCCACTTTTTCTTTTTCCTTTTCTTTTTTAACGTTCTGCAAGAATTCTTCCAGCTCGATTCAATATCTCGTCCTCAAATATTTGCAAAAATTCTCAAAGTAATTGCTGGGAAGTTCACTCACACCAATCGACAGTAGCAGTAATAGAAATTGATATAATAGTATTTGGTCTCAAAATAATTTGTTTGTCTAATATGTTATTTGATAATAAATTATTTGCAACTGATATATAAATACAATATTGTTTTCAAAAACATATTTATGTCGTGACATACTATTTTGTTATCTCCGGAAGCCAAGGCAAAGATCGCCACCACTCCGCGCTCAGTGTTGACGTAAAATCTCTTTGCAGGTGATCGGAAACACGTTTTCAATTATGCAAAGGCCGACTCTGTGGAATGTGTAACAGTTGTAAAGTTGAAATCTCTACATTTTCTTGAGCTATCATCCTCATTTGGTACGAATGGGGGTGCAAACTGCTTCCTAGCTCAATGTGACCCGAATTTTGGCGTATTGGATAGGTAGGCCGGTGGAAGACCGGTGGTCTGGCTAGAAAATGTGATAGCCCGCAGTGACTGGAGGACGGGGCTTACTGGATAAGTAAGCCAATGGAAGATGAGTTGGGATTAATATGTGTTAGTAATCGCCATGAATTTCCGAAGCTTCAATGACCCATCTATTTGAAATTTGGTTGGCGTTAATGATCCAGCCGTTGCCATTCTGTATATATTGTGATTTTTTTACAAAATATTGTTAACAAAATTAAATTCAATGTCACGACATAATATTTTATCTCAGGATGTCAAGGATAATTTGATCGCCACATGTTGATCGACCATTCTGTGGGGGTATCAAAATCACCAGAGCATTGAAATAAATATCAATCTTTTTTTATTATAACAGTAATAAGAACTCTTCTAATTATATACCGAGGAATCTTTACATCTACGTGTCATCAATTAGAAATTCACCTTATATAATGTTCCAGATATTTTCATTACACTGACATTAAAAACTTTTATATCTGGAATGTACCAAGAGTCAGTCATGATTCTTGTCATATTCCAATACTTCACAACATTTAAATTTCCTATCATTATTCCGAAAAACATCTCTAATTTTTCCCAGACACAATCTTTTCCTTCGATTATGCAAAATTATTCAGGAGTCAACTGAATAAAATATATGTTTTTGCTTATTTTTACCCACTGCGAAATCGAAAAACTTTCTCATTACTTAGATGTCAGATGCTGGACATTCTCAACGTCTTCGGTGCGACAACAGATATAAATAATTCACTCGAATATCGGTATCATAAATATACTAAAATAACAGAAATATATATACAGCAGAATATTTTATCAGAAGGTAGAGAAATGTATTGAATCGCGCGTGATGACATGTAAGAGTTCGATTTTATTTTGAGGGAAATCGTATATGAGATGTGTTCAAGGAGTAAAGTGACATTTTGAGTTTCGCGGATTTTTAGTATCGATTTTTTTTCGTTGTTGTGCCGACACATGTTTAAAATATTTTAAAAATTCACCATATCATTTAAACTGCCCAGATCTATGACAATGGATAGAGGTTACCAGTATAACATCCACTTAAAATAAAAAATACATTTGAGTGAAAGTAATAATAATTGTCTTATATATTGTTTCTTTTACTCAATTGTTTTTGTTATTTGACTTGGATGTTATACTGGTAACTTCTAACCATTGTCATGGACATCCTGTAACTCCTTGTAACAGTGGTAACAATCGTTTCCTAATAGAATCTTAAACGATTTTAAAATATGTTTGTCTCCATTGGACTTACTGTTACAAAAAGAACAAATCCTGGATTTTTTTTAAAAATATGTATTTTTGTACAAACAAAGAATTTAGCATATATTTCAAATTCACCCTATTTCGTCTTCCAAGTTTCGTCCTAAATCTTTCCCGAAGACTTACGTTCATGAACATTTATAATAATTTTGGAAGCAATAATCGTAAAATATACGATTCCATAAAGAATTCACAGCCTCCTATGAAAAACTTAAGTAATTTCACTTCCGCGAACGTTGCCCAGAGTGTTGGGCAACAATGCCCGTTAATATATGCGGCGGAAATTATTTTTAAATTTTAACGTTTTCATAAAAGTAATTTTAATATCGGGCTTTAGTAGTGAAATTGCACATAAATCCGTTACATAAAAAACTCGTAACGAGAGATTCCATTCCTTTTACATTTCTTTATTTCTTTATATTGAATTGGTTGAATTGAAACGATGTGAATCAATACTCGTTTGTTCTAAAAAGAAATATGTAATTTTGAAAATGTCATGTGATTTACATGCGCGTTCCTTATCTCGATTTATGTCTTTCTGTATAAGAAACATATTCAGAAAATTAAATAATATATTCTTTCAGTGAAAAAGTTTGAATTTGAATTCTGTTTTGTTTCTTTTTATGCGTTGGGGGAATAATGTATTGTGATTTCTATGAGTTTGCATGACTCGAATGTAATTTTACATGCGCAAGCAATAATGTACGTTAGACATTTTGCGATAAGCTTTATTGTTTGTGTTTTATTATTTTATGGGTAAGTTCTGTAAAACCAAACCTATTAATCTTATTTATGTTCATATATTTACTTACAAGAGCTTTTAATATTCTAAAGTAATAAATTAAAAAGAACTGTTATGATGGGGTTTTAATTTAATACCATTTTTGAGATATAAACATTTCTTGCAAATATAGACTTTTTGATGTTGTAACATATATGATACGATTCGCGAACTTAAAAAATATAACTGTTTATTTAAATCGTTTCGAAACTAAATATCGT
>NW_020536999.1:50560964-50609588 GCF_003426905.1 Ctenocephalides felis | reverse complement strand
TTCAGTATGTTCATTATTGTTTGCAAGAATATTTTAAATTTCAATTAATTGTAATGCAGTTGTAATTTTTGATATTTAGGTTTTGAAACATTATACTTATTTTGGGATTTCATGCGATTTAAATCTGTTGAGCAGCACAAAAATTCTAGCCTTTCATTAATAAACACTGGTCCTTCATGTTGGATTATTTAAATTAATTTTTCATTATTAAAATATATAAAATTGATATTCTCCAAAGATTATTTCTTAAATGACATTGACAAAACTATATTATAAATTTCATATCCGAATCTCGTTCTGGCGCCCCCTAAGGCGTGCTCCCGCATTTTTCGCATGCATTGCATTCAAGGTAGAACCGGCCCTGGTTATAAGAATATCTACTAATCAGATTGGCAATGATAAACTCTTCGAAATATGTTGTTGGTTAGTGATGATCGCTAATTTATAAATTATTATTTTATAAATAATCATTTATAAAAAATTACAAGTTTGACGTTTTTTACGATCTATCCTACCACTCGGTAAATAAAATATATTGAAATAACTGTCTAGATAGGGAAACTATACCGTTTAATAGAAATCGTTTACTTAACAGCTATATAATAGGTTGATGGGAAAGATATAGAAATAGGGTTTATAATAGTCTCAAATATAGTATATAACAGCTTAATACATAATACAGAAAATAAAATAGATGTACTGCTATGTAGATGTAAAACGTCTACATTAAAGTTGTTATATCATTGTAGGGATTATATTAATATATCTGAAATTACAACATATAGTTCATCGTAGCTGATCGATTTACTGTTTCAAGGTTTTGTTTTGTTGTAATATATATTTCAAATTTTATTTCTTTAATAATTTTATGGGTTAAAATTCATTTACAATAATAATATTAGATCAAAATACAGAGATTAATGTTTTTAATATTACTTACTGTTTACAGTCTTGTCAGTGGATTAGTAGGAAAAACTTTGGCCTTCCATGACTTTTACTGTTTTTAACGTTTCGTTATAAGTAAATAAATATTCTTTAAATAAATAATTATTCCAACTATGCTGTGATTATTTCTGACAAGATACCAGATCAATCTCTGTAAAAAATCTCTGTGAAAAATGTATTCATAAAATTTATATTTTGTGTTGGTTGAATATGTAGCAAAGCAGCTATTATTTTGTAAATCCCTTTAAAATTAAAAATAAAACATAGGATGTGTTTGACGTTTTGGTTGTCCTATTTTACTCTGCCCATGGGGTAAAAAATACTAGGTGACAAATTTTTAAATTTTTTTTATGAATCAGCTAGGAGTTTTACTTAACACAGTCAGATAGTTGTTTGTTTGATATAATTAGTTTGGTTATCGCAATATAATTGTTCAAAGTCAAATTGGACCTTTGTGCCCTGGCTCATCCTAAATATTGAATGATTAAATGATAGCAATAGATAAGAATGTGGACATAGATGTCTTTGGTTAGTTTGCATGAGGAGACTTGTTCATGGATCAGTAGTAGGAACTTTGCCTCGCCTCGAACGTCCAGATGTCAAGCAGTAGTAATAGTGATATCTATTTTTACTTCACAATATAGCCTTTTAAAAGATTGCAGCAATGAATTAAAAATATGACTAGAATCAAAAATAGGTCTATTAGAAGTACAATAGAATAGCTTTTGTAAAATGTAGCTTAATCACAACAGCTTACAGAACAACTAGATGTTTCTGATTGTTGCTCTTGTCGAATAAAATTGATTTATAACTTTTTTTTTCAAGCTTGAAAAACTTTCCTTCCGATGTTTCCGGCAATAAATCATCGACTAATCCTCTACATCTATACTTGTTATGTATTCCTATCGTCATATGAAAGTTTTGAGTCCACATTTCAATCGCTCTAATGGAATATTCTATTACTCGAGCTTCGCTAATTGTTCGGAATGAAATAACTAACAGTTGCACACGAACATCAATTTGAAATACGGCGTTCCTATATGTCACTTGACACGCAGAAATTCTGCGGCGATATCAATTAATCAAAGTTCAGTTATCGGTTGTAATATATTGATACAGGATGTAACGATAACAATATGCAATATAGATAAATTCTCAAAAAAATTACTCATAAAATTAAATTAAAATACTCATAAGTTAATCGAGTTCCAGTTTAACGCAGCTTAGGGCAGCACTATTACAGGATTATTACTGGGTTAACTAATAGAGGTATATTTGTCGATTGTAGTATATTGATATGCTTCATATTGAAAATGGAATCTATAGATAATAATTTACAAAATTATTTGTCTAAAGTTTGTTTTTAAATTTATCTACACTTGAAGTATACAACAAGTGCAAATTCACACTGGTATGTGGTATTCAGTTTCTGAAAATTTGCGTGGTATAAGAACAGTAGGTTTTTTTATAGGCTTGTATTAATTTAGGACATTTGATATGTTTTTCTTATTTATTTTAGGATTTTTTACTTTGTTTTGCTTATTTAGACAGTAAAAAGTGATAGCAAATGGGATAAATAAAGGTTTTTATGCAATAGAGTCAATAGTGCCCAAAATTTTAATACTGGTAAATTTTTATTGATAAAAATATTGGAATTAGAAACAAAATTTTAATTAATTAATGCAATTCAATCATTGGGTAAAAATTTTACTTTAGTCACTAGGTCGTTAATTTTTTTTTAAAATCGTAAGATGGCATCCCTTTGCCTTTTTGAACTTTCCGTAGGGTAGTTATAGTAATGGGCCGAAAATCGAAAATGAATTTTTTTTGCATTTTTCGACGTTTTGAAGATTTCTGAACACTTTGGCACACCTCAGAAAAAATGGATGTGTGTGTGTTTTGTATTTTTTTATTCAATTATTTTGTTAAAACAAGCAGAAAGTTCTTTGAATCATTCAAATCGGATGCTCAGTTCTCTCATAAATTGCCATTTTTTGCACATTTAGCTCTGTATTTTGAAAATGGCTGGACCGGTCTTTGCCAAAAACTAATCACCTCTTCTCCCAATCATTACAAATTCAATGTTTTTTAGATCATTCAAATCGGATACTCCGTTTTCTTAAAAGCTCGGTTTGTATTTTCTGCTCTCTTTACTCCGTATATCCCTAATTGCTGGACCTGCCTTTGCCAAAAACTAATCTTTTGAACCATTCAAAATCGGTTTTTTGAACCATTCAAATCGGTTGATCCGTTCGCCCGAAAATGTGGACATACAAAACACACACACACATATCTATTTTTTCTAATATATGCCATAATGTTCAGAAACTTTCAAAACGTGAATATTTGCAAAAAATTTCAATTTCGATTTTTAGACGATTACAATAACTTACCTTACGGGAAGTTAATAAGAATCAAAACGCGGTTATAAATTCTGCACAAATAAGGATGTCGGTTGTAGTTTGACTTGTTTTTTTTTGAAAATATATTTTGCAAAATAATTTTAAGAAACAAACACTCGAATTTTCAATAATTATTTATTAAAAACAATAAATCATTTCAATATTAAAATTCAGAACAAATTGTATCTATTTCAACCGTATGTATCCGAAAGTGTCAAAACAAGAACATTTGTTACGAAATTATCGTACCCTTTTCAAAGTGAAAAACTTTTGTCATTTTCGAAATAAATCATTGACCGTCAGAACTGAGTTTTGTTTCTGTGATATTTCATTCGATCACAAGGACTTGTTCTCGTATATTCGCGTGTTTTTTCCGAAAATAAAAATGTCACTTCTTATTGTGGGAGGTAATGGAATTGTGCGATAGCTTGCCATTCCGGGCTGATGACGCGATCTGGAAATGACGATCGGTTTGGCGTTTTAGACTCCGGTTAAAACTGGAGCCGGAACATTTGTCAGATTGCTCTGTTTTTCATGCTATTTCAAAAATTGTCCTTGAAAATATATGACACAATGCTATGATTTGCGATACTAAGCCAAGAACAATTCGTGTACATTTTTATAAATGAAAGTCTGAAAATGGTTTTTATTCCATATATATGACAGACCATACATTCTATATTTACCAGATTTAATATAGGACACTGGATCACTTTTTTTGATCAGCAATAATTTGGTAATTTGCTATTTAGTTGGGAGAAAGATAAATTGAATGATAATTTGAAAATTTGTGTACATGAAAATACAGAACTACTATCCTTAAATACGATGGATTGATCATAAAATCACATCAAACAAGAGATTGGCAATTAGTGCAACTGTCCACAACCTCAAAACTTATAATTGAAATTATAGCATAATTTTAATCAACAAGCGTTCAATCCGAATTCTCTGCAAATAAGTACGTATTGCTTTTTATATTTAACATTACACAAATACTGAAATTTCAAGTTTCAACAACAATCTTCTATTACGAAATCGTAATGTCTTAATAAGCGTCAAAGTTTTGCTTGGAACGATTTTATAACATGTCAGGCAAACCTGTTTGAAATCAAGTTGCGCGTTTTAATATTAAAGTTTCATTGAACGAAAGATCGTTTCTTTATTCGTAAAAGAATAAATTTAATAAAACGTGAAGGACATGTTGCACACTTGTGGAGATTTATGGGACATCCTGGTCTGAAAAGATAAAATGATGAAACAATTTTTGGTATAATCATATGTAATACATAAAAAACGGCTAGTAGAAATTATACGATACATATACACAGTTGGAATGATTATCTAGATACTATGTTACGAAATAATATGTTAAAGCAGGACCATCCGAATTTACAACGATTCTATAAAATCTTATCTTTTTATAATAATTATTTATACGATGTATATTATTTGAAGTGTTGCCTTAAAAAATTTGTTACACATGTTTCAATATCAAAATTATTTTAAAATATCGCTCGTATCAATATATGCATGAATTTTCCGATATTTTTCTGAATTTTCCGAATATTGCTATTGGTGAATAAATAATCAAAATATGCATTTTCGATTTGATACAATTTTGAATCGTTACGTAATTGAATTCACATGCCCGTGAACAATTTTAGATGTGAACTAAATCGATTCAAATTTCCGTCAGAATCGAATCCGGAATAGATAAATACCGTGGCTGATATCTGCAGCTTCCGCGAGCACGTTTTGCATTTCGATATCTTAATAAACGGGTTATATTTAGGTAAACTGGGAATTTGGAACGTGATTTTATATATTTTACTACCACTGGTTATGGGAAATACTTCGAGTTTCAGATTTTCATTCTTTTCGTACTCTTTATAATTCTATTATTTTCATTTATTATAATTATTTACCGTCATCATTTATTATTATTATATCAGTCATACGTACTGTATATAAGTCAGTATTCAGTATTCTGATGTAAAAGGTTACAGTAAATATTATTATAAAATAATTACACACATATTTTGCATTTTTTGCTCCGGATTTCCGAAACGGCAACACTTGCGAAAAATCAATCAGCATGTCAAAATGTTCAGAATCCTTTGAAACGTAAAGGTATGCACAAATTTTCATTTTCGATTTTTTTGCAACCACTATATAACTTATTCTACGAGAAAATTAAAAAAAAAAATATTTATGATGCTTTGAGTTATAGGGGTGTATGGTTTGAAAACTTGCGTTTTTTGACAAACAGTAAAATATAAATAAAAAAGAAATAAAATGAATTATTTTTATACAAAAATAAGGTTTTTAGTTCACACAAATAAAATCACAAATAATCGTAGTTATCCAAAAAAATGTGAACTGTGCGTATACAGATATACACAAATTCAATATATAAAACAATTATATTTGGTTATATAGAAAAAACTGTAACTGTTATAAGATATTTGTTTTAACCTTCTTGATCATCACAGTTTGTTTCTCAATGTATCAAATTTACCAGTTTTTATTAATTTATTTGTAATTGTTTTATTATTATTATTATTTTTTGTATTATATGTTTAAATTTTATTATCACTATGTGAAAATTTATTTATTAAAAATAAACTTTGTAAAAACATGTAAACAAAACTGCATCAAAATCTAATTATTTATAAAAGTCGACTTCATAACAAAATATTGTTTTTATATCCAAGATCAAGACTGACTCAAATTTTTACATTAATTTCCCCTCAATACTTGAGACAGACTTCTTGTTGTCGAAAGAAAGTAATGTGGCAGTTCTAGTCAGCCTTAATCAGAAATCATATAAACAACAGAGTCATGACAATTTACAAATTTTTAATATAGTTTTATAATTTTCTATAAAGTTTATTTTTGATGAATAAATTTTTCACAACTATATGAAGAGTAAGTTAATGCATAATGCTCTCTATATTTTATTATATACAAATTCTATAATGGTGCATGCATGGGGTTTGAAAGTCGGACTAAAAATTCTAATTAAAAAAATAAATATATTTGTATTTATGTACTACAATGTATTTTTATATATATATATACAGTTTTGCTATGAAAAGTATATCCCTGGATCAGTTTTGGATGTTAAAACGTTTTGGTCTGAAAACCAAATTTAACAACATTTTGTTACCTCTCTGGTTACCCCCTGGTTAGTTTCTAGTTACCCCCTGGATCTAGCTTGACTTTTTTTTGGTAAAAATGTACCCACAATAGTATAGTCCAATATTTCAGTAATTTTGATCGACTTTTGATCTGCTAATATTTGTTGTAAGATTTCTATTAGTTTTATACAATCTGAACACAGGAAAATCTTTTTTTTCCTAAATTTGATAACACTAAGTTTTGTTAACAAGTATCTCTAAATGTATTGTGTTTTTATTTACCATTCTGTCTTGCTTTTCCTAAATTAAGATAGGTGACGATCTAATACTTAATATAAAATGATATTTGATCTGAGCATTGAGTGGCACAAAAATATTCTGTATATACATTTCTTTATTTTTCTTATACATGCATATACTGTAATTATTTGAAAAAGCTTTCATTTTGTCATAAAGCACTTATTTCAATAGCGTGTTTATCATTCCGAGCGATCTTTTTTCACTATTTCGTATGCAGAAATACCAAACAATTGCAATGTTACTCGCGCCCGAACATATGCGAAAAATGTGTTTTAATTTATGGATATGCCAGTTTATTTATCTTGTAGTTGGAAATGGGAATAAAATAGCTCAGTTGTTACTCGTTGAAGCGGTTAATAAAAAAAATGAAGGCAATATGTCGGAACAAATGTTGGCTTTTGCTACAGGGTAATAAGGACATAGTGGTATTTGAATAAAATTATTTGTTCAGAAATTATTCACAGAACTCACTGATCTATTTTTGTATAGAATATCACAGTGTCTTGATAACTATATTAAATTTATCGTACATGTTCTATATAATTTCTAGAATGTTCCATCATTCGATGTTTATTAATTGAAGCGAAAACAATTAGAGCAAACGTTAATTCGTCTTCCATAATTAGTGTGTTTCCCAAGTAAGCTTCTCTAAGTTTTTGGCGTCATCTGCTCTGACAGGTAGTCTCAAACAATGTTATTAGATCTAAGATGGATTGTCCTTAATAAGTCACCGAAACTTGATAACTCATTCTCTAAGATAACAAGACTTTCTGAAAGAAATAAGCTGTACAAGTTATTCACTGGGAAGAATAAATGATGTAACGCCAAAAATTGTGCTTCTTCCAAATGGGTAGTGAAAGGGATTAATTAGATTTCAGAAGGATTTTAGAATAAATATTTTTATTATAGTTTACTAGTACTTATTAACTAGTCGAATTTGGACATCAAATGTTTTTGCTGAAGATAATGTGTTTGTGCCAATGACCTAATGCCTACAAATTTCTATGCAAATAAGGCTAAGATAACAATACTTTCTGAAAGAAATAACTTGTACAAATTATTCACTGGGAAGAATAAATGATGATTCGCCATAAATTGTGCTGCTTTCAAATGGGTTGTGAAAGAGATTAATTAGATTTCAGAAGGATTTTAGAATAGATATTTTTATTATGGTTTACTAGTACCTACTCATTAGTCGAATTTGGACATCAAATTTAAGAAAAAGGTAATGTGTTTGTGCCTATGACCTAATATTGAGGCCTATCAATTTCTAGGTGCAATAGTGGGAACTTGTTTAAACAAATATCCTGCATCTTTCTTCCTTTGAACACTATGTCAAAATCAGTATAGCTGTCATTATAGTACAGTCTCTTAAAAGTTCATTAAGACAGTGAACTTTCTTAGAAAAAACAATATTGTTCTTATTTTTTATAGCTATTTTTTTTTGTTTCTGATTTTATTATAACATGCATCTAGTTTATCTTACAAAGCTCATATTACATAAAATGTGTAAATCCGATTTTTTCTTTTCCCGACATGCGCGCAGATTTATTTTATTATTCTCGAATAATTTCCAACTTAATCATGACGATAACTAGCTTATTTTTATAATCTCTTATTAATTATTCATTTTTCTGAATTAATTCCAAACTCTAGTCGTTGTAAGGAAGTGAACGCCTTGGTATGTAAATTGCACTAATCTACCATTAATGGACAGAATAAAACTATATGGCACGATTTGCATGTTGTTTTGATAATGAGGTTAAAAGATTGCTTTATTTTATTGTCAACTATAATAAATAATAAAATATGGAAAAGTGATATCGTCTACTTTAGGAATAAACATCACCATATGATGGTTTGGCAATGAACATATTTTGTGCAAATTGGGTGATTTTTTATTTAGATAATCATTTGGCTAAGGATATGCTTTTGATTTAAAAAAGTTAATTACCAAGTATTTTCATGTAAACGCAATAGAGAAAAATCTAAGAAATTATATTTATATTATGAGTTTATTTTACTAAACTAAGAGGCTAAGAATTTTTAATTTATGCATATTTTATATATGCATAAGAATTTTTTATTTATGCATATTTTCTATATTTGAGTCTTTGGAATGTCTTCTTCTTTAGGCAGATTCTAAAAACAAGTACATTTGTTTATTACTTTTAAATTCTGAAACCTATGGTATTTCTAATTTTATATAACCTCTATAAAAGCTTACATATGGATGGAGTTAAAATGACCAACTGAATTTTAACCCTACTACTCAATATTTCTGACAAAATACCATATCAACATTATAAACAGTTTTTCTGTAAGAAATGTACCTATGAAATTTATAATTTGCCCCCTGGCTGAGGTAAAAAGGACCAAGTGACAATTTTTTTAAAAACAACGAAAAACCTACATTTTATAATGATGAAGTAGCGAAGAGTTTTATATGTATGTATGTATGTTACTTGCTGTGATATAATTAGTTTGGTTTTCACAACATAATTTCTCAAAAGCAAATTGGACCTCGGTGCCCCGACATACCTTAATGTCAATAACTATTTTATAATGTAAGACTTTTCTTTTGACTATCAAATTTAACCATGTAAAGTGTAATGAAAACACGATGTAATTTGAGTTAGTTCAATTATTTTAAGTGAATGTACAAAACATCTAGCAGTTGTACGTGCTATAATAATAGTTTTACTCCTTAGCTTTTTTCACAGTTGTAGATTAATTTCTATTAGTGCGTGTTACTTTATTATTACATTTAGTAGTCGATTAATACAGAAACACGCTATAAGATCATTAACCTTGTGTGTAATTCTCAAACTATTAATTCATTGGAATTATGAAAAAATATTTACCTTACCGCTAAAAAAAATCGTATAGCACCTTCTATCAATTTATATAAAAACGTTTGAATCGAACTTAAAATTAACAATAAAATTTTAATCTAATAGAACAATTATATATTTAAAAGTTATATTAAGGTCTCGTAAACTTAACAACAATGCTCACAACCAAAAATATCTAACAACGGATGAAATTACATTTGTGATGGAATCTTAAGAATCGAGGTGTAGACTGCTTATCCATGTTTTACCCTGTACTTTCAAATATTGTGGTTAAAAAATTCTTAACGTTACTTGTTGTTGATAACTTTGCCAGTTTTTTTTGTAATTTCTATCGGAACTATTTTTAATTCCAATACAAACTTTATATCTTAACAAACACACTTTACTACATCATTTTTCATAATTCCGTACCAATTTTCTCCTGCAAACTTTCATTTAATTTATTCTCGGTGTTTAAGTTGTCATCTCGGGTCGTCGTAAAATTTTAAAAGTGTGTGTTGTGCATAATCACTGCATAGGACATTTATTACAGATTTCGAGACAACGTAGTGAAATTTGCAAGAGCTTTTAAATATTATCTCAAACCGAGGCAGTTCCTGCAACATGTCGCGAAAACTTAATATTTAAGTCGGATCGTTAAAATGGTTTATTACGACATCATATTTTCCCTCGTGGTGGTAATTGAGATTTCAATTTAGGTATCATGGTTTAAATGATGAGGAGAAACTGAGAGAAGTAATTGGTTTTAATGGGTTTTTAGTGAAATTTTTATTATTTATTAAATATTGAAATTATTATAATTTTTTTTACTATTTTATGGCTCACCTTTTATTAGATATTCAACATATTTCCTTGTTGTGTTAATTGAGTGTTAAAATGCATGGTCCAAATATTATTGGACAAATATCCAAATTAATTTTTTTTCATATTTTATTTGATGTACTTTAACTGTAGCTTATGAAATTTTCATCCTTTAAAAATCAGAAAAATATCATCAATATTTTGAAGTAATTAATGGCGTATATTATTATGGTGTCATAAACTTTCGTTAATTTTGAAGAATTTAATTTAGGAAGAATTGTATGAATCATATAGAAGGGGCATCAAAATTTAGTTTTTTCGATGTATATTAATGGTATATGATTTGTTAATTATTGAAATTATTATCATTTCATCAAATTCAATCGTATTTCATCTTGCATTATCATCATACTGATACAAATGACGAAGCAGAAACTGCTACAACTTTTGAGCTATAATTTGTTAGTTTTAGCCCAAATTAGTTTATTATTATTTGTTAAAAGGTAATTATTAAAAGCATTATTAGTTAATCTTATTCATAGCCCATTCTTCATTATAGTATTTATTAATTACCTTATCTTTAACTATTTGTTTTGTGGCCTTTATTGAAAATTCTTTTTAGCTACCAGGAGAAAAAGCAAAAATGAATTAGTTTTGATATTGTATTTGATGTGTTTCGATTGCAGCTAATAAATTTTTAATTTTTGTTAATTATTAAAAATACTATCGGTCGTTTAAACTAATTCGAGGCACATGTTTAATTATAGTATTTATCATATTGAGAATTTATTTATTTTATTTGATTTTATTTATTTGTTTTATTGATAATTTAATTTAGATATTAAATAAATTTAAATAATAAAAACATTACAATTTATTATTTCGATTTAAAGACCAATAAACTAATATCATTCGTTAATTTTGAAAACTTTGTATCAATTGTGAAAACGAATTGTTGTTCAGCTTTTATTTTATGATGTTCAACATAATCATTTTGTGATGTTTTGAAATTAGATGCCACGGTATAAACGTTGTAGGAGAAACAGCAAAATTTAATTAGTTATGATATTTTGTTTGATGTATTTTGATTACAATCTGATAAAGCTTCAATTTTGTTACTTATTAAAATTATTATAAAATATTTAAATTAATTCATGGCACATTATATTCTATCGCAGTGGTAAAAGGGAATTCGATCTATGTTTTATGGTATAAATAATGTGGTAGAAACATCAAAGCTTAATTTGTTTCGATATTTTGTTTGATGTATCTCAATTACAATCTATAGAGGGTTCATTTTTTTAAAAATTATTTGATTATTTGAATTAATTTATGGCTGTAATTTAGTATTCCAAAATTATCTAATACGTAGATTGATAAACATAAACATAGATCTTGATTTTAATCTTTATGAGATATATTTGTGGTTGAATAATTTATTAAATATACTTAACAGAGATCTCAAAAGTCAAATTTTTATAGTAGGGCTATAGGATAAAGCGGGGCACAAAGGTCCAATTTGACTTTTAGCAATTTCACTGTGAAAACCAAATTATCTATATTAAAACAAATTACACATATCAAACAAACAACTATCTTGCTATGTTTAGTAAAAGTCACAGATTTCATCATTGTAAAAATATGTTATTTTTGCTATTTTTAAAATAGTGAAAATTGTATTTTTTTCTGACGGCAACACATTCCTAGTTCTACTTTGACGTACGAGCAGTTTCATAGTATTCATAGTTTTATAATTGATATTTTTGTTTTATGACTACCTTATCTATATTTAATAATCTTGATAGCTTTATTAGTTTTTTTATTGTATTATATATTTTAATTATTTGTAGAACCCAATAACGTCAATTTTAACTTTGAAAAAAAAAAAGATTAACTGAAGTCACTTCTGAATTACCTAACTACATCTTTACCTTCAAATAACCAAATATTCACTCTTTTTGCATTTTTTTATTAAATTATATTATAGTTACAAGCATTCCACATGACTTATATAAATCTAACAACACTTTTACCTCCTATAGTACAATGTGTTTGATTTATTATAATCTGAATGTTCCGTGATCAACATAAGTAATCCGGCAAGTATTTCGGCCTATCGTTCGCATTTTTGAAAAATCTCGAGATTAATATTTTCTTGAATTATGATTTTACACACAACTCGCGTGCGTTTGCTATCGAATCGTTTACAACCCCCTCAGAGCTATTGGGGCTGTTAAGCTAGCAATAAGAATATAAGGGAGGAATCGGGAAATGGTGCCCGATATGAAACACTGTTATGGATGTGACCTGATTTTCATAGTAAATACCAACACTTAGAAATTATAGGGTGGAATGCTATTGAATATTTTGAAAAGATTTTAAGATGTCGAAGGTTTTTCTAACGCTTCGTCTATTTTGCGTCGGTAAATGTCAATATATTGATCCATTAAAGACTGTTTGTTGACGTTCTTGAGGAACAGTTTATGTTTTCGCTAAAAAGTCAGATTTGTTAATTTTATGTTTTTTTGACGTTACTAGTAATTACGACTTATAATTATCAATATTGGACACCATTATTGCACGCTTATGTTATACAATTCAACCACTGTCACCAATTTCTTAACGATTATGATTTCAGTGAAACTTTATATGGTAAAAGAGTTCATGATCTTAATAAACGCCCTAAAATATTTGGAAGAATTGGTTTAATTATAAAAATTCAACAAAAGTTGAAATATTGGGCAATGAAAAATTAATAAAAGATATTGTCACAACTGTAAGATTCTAGAATCAAAATTTTAAGAACACACATTTTTTATATGATTTTTTATGAAACACAGCAAGAAATGTTTCTAACTCACCTCATGATAAAATTGATTGGTTTATAGCATAATTGATTCAGTTTTCATTTTCCTTTTGTCTGAAGGTAGTAACTAGTTTTCGGAGTTAATCAACTCTCCTCATATTCCACAAAAAATTATTGGTTTCAATTTATATCTATATAAGCTTCTATAGTTCTTTTCAAACTTTTATTTAGTTTGAATTTGCAAATGTTATAATAAATCAAAATATAATGATTTTATTTATTGTGATATACTGACGTTTAACAAATTAAACATACAACAAATCAACTTACATAATTTCCCAAATTATAAAAATGTAGACGAAATGAAAACTATGATTTAGGTAATAGATTATGCGTTTGGCAAAAAAAGTAAAAAAATCCAATTACAAATTAAGTAGTACTAAATAAAAAAAAAATATTAAAAAATAACAATATTTCGCTTTCTGGATTATAATCTTAGACAGCATAGCAGTAACTAGAGTATCACAAGTTCAAAGAGAATATTAAATTTTTTTAGTCAAAGAGAATGTGACATCTTTTGATCTGTAATTAAGAATATAATGTCAGATGTTGCTTTTTTGTAATTAGTAATATGGCAATTGCAAAGAACCTCTATTGAAGTTGAAACCAATATTTATAATAAAATGATGTTTCTTATTTGTAATCTTTTTGTTATTTGAAAAATGCTTTGTTTCTATATACTAATTATCGTGTATAGACTAGTTTTTTCATATTCAATGAGTATATAATGTTCATATGCGAAAATATTATAAATTACGTAAATCAAAGTAGAGTAGAGCGGGGCTTAAAGGTCCGCGGGTAAAACATTTCACCACTATTATCTTGATGGTATAGTAAGAATTGATAAATATTTTTGTTTGTTTTGTTTGACAATATATATTTAAAGGCAAAAAGGTTCAGGTGACAAATTTTGAAAAATAGCAAAAAAATATATTTCTACAATTATGCATTAGGTGAGAAATTTTACATTTTTGCTACATTCTACCCCTATTCTAAATCAATTCAGAAGAAACATAATATTCATGACATGACATAACATTTTATGATAAAAAGTGTAACTATAAAGTCATTTATAAATTCATTAGGTATTTGATATAACAATTTTGAAGATTAACAATTTAGAAATATTCATATATCCTATATATAAAATTTGCGTGTCACCAAGTTCGTTCCCGTTCCCGTACTCCTCTAAAACGGCTTTACTGATTTTTCTGACTTCATGATAGAGCATGAATTTTACTTAAAAAAGATAGTTTATTTTTATTAAGGGTTGTCCACCTCTCCCATTTTCTCATTGTACAAATATATCCCGATGCGCACAAACAATACATAGTTAATAAATGGTTTGAATTAGGAGCAATGTATTCCAAAGAAGTAGATTGAATATGAAAATCTAGGAGCGATATTATTCGTAAATACATGTAATAATCGAAATCTTGAACACTTCTTCTGCTTCGTTGAAAGAAATCGTCGATCGTCTTTATCTTTATATTCCTTACAACTGTTTTCGAGTAATGAATTATCGCTTCTGTTCAGACTTATCGTTCGGAAAGAATAAAATTACGCATACGGTCGAATTGGTCTTTTACTCGGTTCGAATGTGTTCGCCCGTACATTTGTCCGTCTCTTGGCCAACTTCCAGTGTTCCATCGTTCCATCGTTCCATCGTTCTTTGTTCGCGGAAATGAGTTAGATCCAATCACGTGCCCTACATTATTAATCCTATCTTTAACCCGTGAATATAGCCTGTCTTGCGGCCTAGGCAATATCCGTATTACGATTAAAACGTCTTTTAAATAGAAATTGAGTAATTATAAGTTTGAAGAGATGATAGTTGGTACGTGCTCGAGGTAGGGATTTTTAGAGCCCGATTTGCCAGGGTGTTTTTTTTATTTTGATATGAGCTGCGTTGATTGTTGTGGTAACGTAGATTATAAACTATTTGTTAGTAAATGTATAATTATTTGTTAGTAAAAATAAAACAAAAAAATATAGTATGTAATTTTGTATAAATCGGCTAAAAACTATCAAAATGCTATGTATTTGCTGTGTAGTCAGCAGTTAGACGTTTAGAAACTTAACCTAGAAAGCGTGCAAAGTTCAAAAAAATGTTATCATAAGTGTGATGTGTCATAATAACATATGCGAGAATTTGAATTCTATGTATAACTAGTGGGTCGGATGGCTTCTAGCCTTAAGGCAAATTGCTGGAACTTCCCGTACCAAATATTATTATTTTTTAAAAAACGATTAACATTTTTGAAAAAATTTTACTTCGCAAAAATTAGATTTTTGAGAAACTAGGAATTTGACAAAAAATTACTTTTTTTGAAAAAAAAAATTTTTTTTCACACACACATACTCACACACACACGCACACACACATACATCCATTTTTTCTAAGGTATGCCAAAATGTCCAGAAACCTTCAAAACGTAAAGATACGAGGTCTGTTCAAAAAGTACCCGGAATTTTCGTTTTTTCAAAAAAATATTTATTTATTCGTCTACATTAATGTGGTCCCCTTCAAAGTAGTCCCCCCCAGATATAATACACTTATGCCAGCGTTTTTTCCAATTTTCGAAGCACCCTTGATATTCACTTTTTGATATGTCCTTGAGCACTCTCAGCGATTTTCTTCAATCGAGGAAAACCGCCGTCCTTTCATGGGTCTCTTCAACTTTGGGAATAGGAAAAAGTCACACGGAGCCATATCTGGTGAATTTTTGCACTTTGCAACACTTTATTTCATTTTTTACGCAAAATTTAATACAAATTCTTTGACTTTTCAATTCTTCCATTGTAAAAATCGCCGAGCTCAGAAAAACAAGTCGAACCTTAGCGACTACCACAGACAAAGTAAACAGTGAATATAGCTGAAAATTTCATCATACTTTAGGGGCATGTATACCAACACAATAAAAAAAAAAAATTTGACAATCAGACACTCCAGACCCGCGAAATTTAATTATTAGTAATTCCGGGTACTTTTTGAACACACCTCGTATATAAAAATTTTCATTTTCGATTTTTTTGCGATTACTATAACTTGTCCTACGGGAAGTTAAAAAGCCTGACTGAACAGAAAATACATATATTTTTGACAGTTTTAGTATCATTTTATCTGAAAAAAGCACAGTAACATGGTGTTGTCATAACATTGGTCTATTTTACGGCAGAGTTTGCCCATAAACAGGATAATTTTTTTATGCATAGTTCAGATTTCTGACAATTTTTATTGTACTGTGAATTTTACGGTATGTATATGTACTAGAATACGATTCTAATTTTTTTATATTTATATAAAATTGTTTAAACATTCTCAAAAATTTTATACGAAACATTTGTTTGTTTTTTGTAAATATAAATATATAAATATTTCAATAAATCAATTTGGCGAAATTGTTGGTACAGTTGAATTTGAATAACACAAAATTTTGCTCTAAACTTCATGCAAAATTATCATTGATATTATTTCAAATTACTAACAATTTTGATTGGCTTTGAATTTTAGGATTTTTATCTGAATTACAATATAACCTTTTTCATATAATTTTTCTTAAATATTTGCAAAATGTTATAAGACATTTTATTTTATATATGTATAAATATGCTTATCTTATTATAAGAATTTCTAAAAACAAATCACATAAAATGTGCAAAAATGTTGCTTGAGTAATTGTGCTGTAAAGTACTTTCTACATTTCCAACAATTTTAAATGTTCTTTTTTAAACATTTCCATCGTAATAAAATATAAAATATAATTTAACATCATTTGTAGGAATAAAAGGAATCAAATTTACTCTTATTGTATAAAAGATGTGAAATCAAGTTATCTTAAATCCTTTCACAAATCTTTCCACTTGTTTTCCCAACATTTTGGAATAAAATGAGAGCGTGCACTTGCAAAGAATAGTTCATTGAAACACAAGCACGACTATGTACATATTCCGAAATTTGCAAATTCATTTTATCTGACTATGTACATTCTGGAATCAGCATGTTTGTGGTCTGGAAAGTCTTTTATTATACATTTGCTTGAATAGACGTATATATAAGTTACACAAACACTGAAGCAGATATATATATATATATATATATATATATATATATACTTCTCTATGTATGAGAGAAAATAGATATCGTTGTGAGGACATTTTCTTTCCAAGATAAGAGAATTTGGTTACATATAAAACTTCATGAGAGTTTGCTTTATGTATATTTACAAACACCTACACTTTTTTATAAAATAGATCCTAGGTTCTTAAAGGAAATAATTTCTGGTAAAATATAAATCAATATGAAAACATATATAAAAATTAATCAAATCTTAAAACATGTTACTCAACTTGTTGTAATAATTTGATTGATCATTGATAATAATATTTTATAATACAGATAATGTATTTATTTTATATTTAAAAGTATTTTTAACGTTTCCTGGAAAAATATACTTACACACACACACATGTATATATATATATATATATATATATATATAAAATATATATATACATAAATATATAAATGCATTTATGCATACGACTTCCATATGAGATTTTAATGGTCCTAATATGAAAAGAAATCGGAAAACTTGAATACCAATAATGCTATTTACGTTTTGCATAAGGATTTGCAAATCTGAGTTTTGAATGTAAATCCACTAAGAAGTTCCTTTGCTGTTGATAAAAATTCCAAAGCACAATGAGATCTTCTATCATGTAAATAACTATAAATTTTTAGTATCAATCAAAATATTCAACCATCAAGCACATTTTATATGGTGCTTTGATATTAACATTTGGTCAAAAAGCTGATGAAAATTTCATGCGAAACAAATGATCTCTTTGCAAATAAATAGTTCTTTGAATACAATAACCACCCAAAAAATTGATGGGTTTACTTCCAATAGTTTTGTTTTATTTACATACACAATAGAATTGTGGTTGCGGTAGAATGCAAACGATGCCATGGAACATTGAACAAAACATTGAAAGTTTTGTCTGGTATTATTCGTTTGAATAAAATAAAATTAACAGGGGAACAATAAAAATGTTTTTGCATTTGGATTGTAAATTCAAACATCTAATTTTTACACGATGATGAATATGAATTTTAATTTATTAATTATGAATTTAAAGCCTGTTTTTATATTATTAATTGACAAAAGAATAAGTACTAGGAATTTATTCATCACTTCAAATACGTTTAGTTCAATTATCTTACAATAAAGGGGTTTTTATTTATACATGTTTGATTGAGAATATTGATCGCATGGAGATTTATTAATAGTTAAAAATAAGCTGTTTCATGACCCTACTATTCATTTTATAATTATACAATAATTCGAATACAATAATTCTATGATGTATACATGAAAATGTAACTCATATTCAATTTGAATCAAATAATTGTTCATACCAATGACGTATTTAACGCTAATTAATTGATATGATAGGGTTTCCCTTTCACATTTAAATTGTATTGCACTGATTGGACACTCAATTGACTATTTTCATCATAAAGTCATTCATTACCAAAATTTGCAAAAGAGATTAACGTTAACCCAGTAAAAAAATAAAATTTTTAGTGGATTAATATACATGATAGAATACATAACTATAACTCGAAGTATTATCAATTATAATTTTGTGATGTATTACTCAATTTTTTTAGTGTTCTTAGAAGATATAAATTGAATTCATCTTATTAAAAAAAAATAAAAACAGTGTACGAATGCATATTTTTTTGGTTTGTTCTTAACAGTTCCTGACTACATGTCATTATTTTATAAAAATCATTAAACTTTCCTGAAGCAATTTATGTACATAATAAATATAGCCATTTATATGTAGTATGCCTGTTATCCTTTCCCATATGAGAGTTATTTATATCTGATTCATATCTTTATATAACTTTGTAACTTTGATCCGAATTCATAGTTATTCTTGACATTTGCCCATTTCATGCATGATCGCATACTAAGATTGAACATTCATACTTTTATTTCTCTATTGATAAAATATTTCCCTCATATGAAATACTTTGTTTTGAGAAAGACAACTTGAGATATATGTATTGCGATTTGGATAAAATTATTAGATACATATATATTTATAACAAGTACCTAAATGAATATATATGTATATATACATATAGAATAAATTAATTTAACTAGTTATTAAAACGATATCAATATTAAATGAAATCACTTAGTTATAATTGATGTTTGCTAGTGCTTTGAGTATATTTGATTTTGCAAATTGATGATTTACGAGATGAAAATCAAATATATTTTGAAATATCAACATTGCTAATTGAATTAAATATTTTTGTTCAAAGTTTGCTTTTGCATTTGCTGCTCTTAACTTTTCAGATAAACGAAAATTTAGTGGATAATGATGCAAACTAAACATGATTTATTTATTTGTTATATTTCTAATCATAATTTAATATTTCCCAGAAAATCCGATTTCATGTTTTCTTGACTTTCTATAATTAATATTAATAAAACATTTTATTTTTAATAAAACTATAAGATTGGCTTAATAATACGGAACTATGAAATGTACAAGGCGTCTCCACCGTATTCTTTCCCGCCGGACTAAAAAGTACTCTCTAAATTTTTCTTTCGGTTTTACTTAAAAAAATTATAGATTATTATTACTAATACGTATATTTTATTAGATTGAATGCACAATATTTTTATCAAACTGTTTATTTTTTATATGATGCTGAAATTGTTATAAAATCGTTTCAATTATTTGATACATTTTTACTTTCGGATTAAAATTAATCCTTGGTTGTTCGAGGAAATTAAATAATCCGCGTTTGCTTAGGGATTCCGCTGGTGTTTTGGGTTATAATTGATTTATGATGATAACATAATAGGAGTTCAGTCCTTAAAGGATTAACTCTGGCCTCTGGCATTTAAAACGATATGGATCAACGATTTGACTTGTTTACAGAACATAAAGTTTTAAAAGGGACCCAGTTTTCACTATACGAACACACTATATATATATATATATGACAAAAAACATTTTTTCGTCTGGATGTTAACAAAGTCATGATTAGAACTAACAATTTTTAAGCCAAATTCTGCAGATTCGCTTAGTGTACAGTAGGTTACATATTTGTAATAATGTATTGACTAATAACAATCATTTATTTATAAAATATATATGCGGGATCTACATATAAATACAGATTACATTCATGTTAGAAGTTCTTATTTTTAGTTGATAATTAAACTGACCAGATTTAATTTAGATTTTATACTGTGCAGATAATTGCATAGATATTGCTATTGCATGTAGTAAAACTGCTGTGCATTTTGTAATATTCACAAATAATGTGTCATACCTATATTGGTTTATTTAGATTATAAACCAGAAACATCATCACAGATATAATATTCATGCATAGTATTTGTTTTATGTGTTTATGCTAACATTAGGTGACTGATAGGATATTGTTATTTCAAAACTTATTATCGCTTTCATATCCCGAAATTGCAAATTCATTTGTATTTCAGCAATAATTCACGTAATCTAATACACACATTAAACATTGGATTTAACAGTATTTGCATGTGAAGTGTTATGTTTATTTTGATATGGTTCACTCCCTATTTGCAAAATATACAAAATATTATTTCACGCCCCATAACTTTGAGCCGTGTTTAATACAGGGTATAAAAGTTTTGTATAAAGGCTTTTTATCTTTCATAAAACTTTTTAAATCTTGTGTTGGCTATTTATTATTCTGTGTAGGCGAGCTGTTCAATTTTCCGAGACTTAGACTCTATCTCAGCGATTATTATAAAGCCAAATATTGCCGGAGAACGAATTAATGCTTGAATAAAGAGACGATTTTTTCCGAATAATGACAGGACAAGAAAACTTTTAAAATTATTAGGAACATTACTGATATAAGTTAAGATAATGTGAAAGATATGCCAAAAATCTCATTATGTTTCAACAAACGATCAACAAAGTTGTTGTTTTTTGTACTTTTACACGGTTTTCTGTTTATACCATGATACATTATGCATGAAAACCTAAAAAATATGAATATTGATAACCTAAGAAATACTTGTTATTTATGTTTCACTTGAATATCAATAAAATTGTTATTGATACAAAATTTAGAAACGAATGGGGAAAATGCACAGAAATGTAGATATCTATAAGTTTTGTTAATGTAAAAAATAATTAGTATTAATGTTTGAACTGACGATCAATAATGGTGATAAATATAGTAGGTTTTGTATTTTATATAATGATAAAAGGTTCTGAAATATAATGCCAAAACGCACAAAAATGGTAAATATCCATAAATATAGATAACCTAAGAAGTAATTATTATTTTTGCTACTCTAACAAAAAATTACGCAAATTTCTACTATATTAAGTTCGTTGTAATGTACGATTTTTTACAGTTTAAGTTATATAAATCATTTATTTCTGTGTAAAATACAATCTACTTTTAACTTAACTTTAATTGTGAAGATAGTTCAATTTTTTCTAACTAACTATAACTATATGAAATAATTGCAAAAAACCATTATTAGGAGAAAAACAGTTAAGTAGGATATATAGCCACAAACCTACTAAATTTTAAAACTATATAGTACTGCATTCAGACTAATTTACTACTAGTATTTGATACTAATTAAAATATCAAATATTTATTCATTATTGTTAGTCATTTTATAGAATCAAATATTGTCTTTTTTATGAATCTATGGACATGAAGATTTGAAAATATTTTAATAAAATAAGTAAGTAATTAATTTTGTACAAGACTTTTCTGATTAACTTTAGATTATTTTGGTTTAGATAAACTAGATATATTTTTTAATTTCGTTAATGAAATGGCTCTAAAGAAGTATGTGGTAGATGTGGTCAGCCCCATATTTATACTTCCCCAATTCTGAACACGAAAATTGCTTTTAATTTTATTTGTCGGTAAATTAGATTGTTAATTAACTTATAATTGAAGTGTCAAACAAACAACATCTTGATAACTTACTTCGAAATAACCACCAACCTATTTTCCAAGCCAAGCATAGGTATAGTTTATGCACCATATTGTCTGACTCGATCCATATAATACACATTTCGTAATATACAATATATAATATAAACAAGCGGCCTTGACTTAAAATATGGTTGTGTACCATCCTGAATAGAGGACGAAATTAATATATATGCTTTGTATTATACGGAATGTATATATATATATATATATATATATATATATATATATATACGATATATATAAATATATAAACAAATCCTTTTACAATTTTCACATATATTATTTTAATTTTAAATATGAAGATGATACAAAACCCAATAAAAAACGTATTCACTAAAAAATTTTTCTATCGCTACTTTGCCAATTATTTGTATAAATATGTGATGCATTTATACTTCAATGATAAATACATAGTAAAAAAATATAGAAAAAGATACATTTATATTTACTACAAAGTTACTTTAATTTTTTTTTCAATTTATAGTTCAAGTAGCTGGTTTCAGAATTCGAAGTAGATCGTAAAACTGCACCCGGGTGCTACTATCATTTTTATTACTATTTTTATTGCACGCAAATGATTGTAAATTTAAATTAAGGTATTTGGTTTTGATTAAAATAAGTACACATGATTTAAAACACATTTATGGTTATAATTCAATATATAAAATTTTTCTCTATATTAAACAATAAAACATTTATGGCTGTTTTGCTATGAAGTGATAGTAGTAATAGAACTTATATATGGAAGATTTATACTGAAAAGTAAATAAAATTTGCTCTTGAATCAGTAAGTGCTGTATATTAGATTTTCTTGTCGTCAATATAACAAAAATAAGATAATTTTTTTTTGTGAAAATATTTTTGAATGTTAAGAGGAATGAGAAATAATTTGTATAACTAAATTTATGAGTCTTTTAGATGAACCTAGTAGTTATTTTCTAGAGTTCTAAGTACTAAAGCATTAATTTTATTGTTAAGTCTGGCCATCTCTATTAACACACATTGATCTCTTATTTTTTTATTGACTCTAATAACTCTCAAAAATACTCTCTTTCCTTAAAATAAGATTATTTAAAATAAAATCATTTAGGTAATATAAAGTAGAGTGTACGTTTTTTCGTAAACATCAAAGACCCTGAATATATAAATTATACTTTTAATTTAGTTACACTGAAATATCTTTTTTGCTTGGATCAAACATTTTTTCTGCTTGTAAAAGTGAGACTTATTAGGTCAATTAAAATTCCTCTCCAAAATGAAATGAAGGAGCAAATCGATTCTAAATAGCCTGATTTGCGAAACGTGCAAAATGTTGTAATTAATTTCTATTGGATTCGTAATTTGTCTGCTTTCGTATACTACGAAAATCGCAAAATATAATGATAATAATTTAACTCATATATATATACATACATATATACAATATATATATATATATATATATATATATATATATATCATATAAACGTACATTTTACGTCAGCCTAAAAGGCGTAGGGATTCGAAAATTTACTCACTTGTTTAGGAGTATACAATCTTCTATTTGGTAAAAGTCCATTACTATAATTTTATCTTATTATAAATAAATAGCTTTGTTATTAAACCTTAGGTGTATTCATATATTCACATTCTTCATATATTATTTTAAAAATGTTAAATCATGGGTATGTGCCTGTTGTAGGATTATTGCCTGTAGTTAGGTGTAATAGTTTCAGCACCTTTAAGTAACGCCAATCTCAGCATCCTAACAAAAATGCAGTTTTTATTTGAATTTTTTTCCAAATAATATACTGTGTGTTATCTCCAAGCTCTTTTACTATTTTATACTATGCATTTTTTAATATTAAATTAATTCTTCCAACAGATGTCCGCCGTGGCCTGGGTATGCTGCGTGCCTTGCTACTGGCTCCGGAGTAACAATGGTGTCCATCGTGCGGCCCTTTCTGCAGCCACTCTACTCGTTACATCTTTACTTGTGGCTAGTCCGTTTTTGTTCCTGATAAGTGCAGCACCTGGAGGGGACCCGATCCGAGATTGCGATGTCGATGTAAGTGATAATTTTATATATTTTTATAATTTTATATAGAAGCCGCCAACATTTTATTATAAATTTTTGCATAGGTTTCTTCTGATCTGCTACGAATTTACAATCTAAAATATATAAAATCGCATAGAAAATACAGCGCTTGAAAAATATTCGCAATTACAGTATTTTTTCTCGTAATTGCATAGATACTTGTAAAGCTTATGTAAAATATTTCGCCTCGTTTTTTTGCATAATTACAGTTTTTACACTCTTCTGATTCATTTAAAAAGTCCCTGGGTACTTTTGTCCATTATAATAAAAAATTTCATGATTTTGCACCTGTTTCTCTATTTAATATTTATACATCTTCATATAAATTTGTATACCAAAATTGAACTTTAATAAAACCTACCAATTTTCAACTTTCTACCTTGTCATTCGTTCGATTTATTGTTGAAAATATGAGAAAGGACCTCTTTTTCAAAACTACTTCTAGTCTTAACAATAATATTTATTTAAAAACAACGAAAGTGCCTGTATTTATAGAGCGTCGGACTATATTATTTATAACAAATAATTTAAAATAGTTAATTGTTGGTGCTTTAAAATTGCAAAATTGCATAGTATTTTGAAACAACACAGCATTTACCTTTTAATTTTGGAATCATTACTTTGGAATATTTTGGATTTTATTGTATTGGAGAAAGTTGAATAAACCTAAGCAATTACCACCGGTACTTATACCCTCATTTGTTTTAATAATGAATCAAATTTATTTTTTTTAATCCATTATAATAAAGAGAACTTAATATATAAATTCTGTTATTCAATATCATTGAATTTGATGCTGATAGTAAATAGTAACGGATCGTTAGGTTTGCAACAAATAATAATGTAATCCTATAATGATGCATTACAATATACGTATAATTATTACATTCAAAGGAGCATTTTGGATGTAATATATCTGAAATAAATGATAATATAACATTTGCAAAATGTGGTAAAATATCACTAAATTATTTGATAGCACAATTTTTTGTTAGTTATCTCCAACGAAAGGTGGAATGGTTACAAATTACATAGGTCCTTAAAATAAAAAAGTTGTATGTTTTGGGTGGGCGACATATGTTTTTTAATGCACTTTCTACCGCTGAAGACTCCGAATTGGGGGTAAAACTGCAAAAAACGAAGAAAAAGTTTAAAAGTGACCAAAGCTCCAATCAAGTAATTCTTCTGCATGATGATTACAATCTTATAATTTCTTCCGTTTTTTGGCCTTTTCACCTTAAATGACATTTGCAACGGATTTCTGCAACACTTTTGTCATCTTTATTTTGCTACTTTTTGTAGAATCTAGCAACAATTTGCAAACATATTTTCAAGAAACTGCAAACTAGATTGCAGATTACCCAGGAGCAATAAGGAAAAAACAATGGTAGCAAATTGCTGCTCAATTCTACTAAAAGAAACTCAACAAATATGAAAAAAGCATTGCAGAATTCCCTTTTCTAGTTCATTTGAAGAAAGAAAACCCAAAAATCGACGAAAATTATAAGACTTTAATAGCTGTGCAGAAGAATTACTAGACTGGATTTTGTAGTTATTATTTATTTTACTCTGTTTTTTGTAGTGTGACCCACAATTTTAACTTCAGATTCGTGTTCAGCTTTATAAAGTACATTATGTCCCAATACAAATTTCTTTTTTTTTTTTTGAACCAGTGTAATTTTCATTTGGGCAATATTTATTTGGTCATTATTTTCGGAAACAAATAATCTTGAATATTAAGCTAGAAAAATATAATTTTAGAAAAATATAAAGTTGTATGAGTACGAATCACAAGATTTTGAAAGTGAATTTGCAACATTACTACGTTCGTACCGAAAATGAAACGATGTAGATAACAATTACTTTATTTTCTTATGTGAATTGGAAGAAATAATAAATTAAAAATTGTATTGAATTGAAAGATTTAATAAATGACTAAAACAACAAAATTAGTAAAAACTCTAACTTTAATTCTTGTGCATCGCTTTAATTTATATCTAAAAGCACTCTAATCCCGAATGCAAAAAAACACTTACATATCATGAGAATCAATACTTTCTATTTCAAGCTACGAAGTTCGAAGCAGCGAATCTTTTAAATCCTTGATAATTTATGGTTTGGCTAAGATTTTATTTATAGAATTCAATTTTCTTTTTACACCTTTTCTTATATTTTACGATCTATCAAGACTTGCGAGAAAACGATAAATAATTTTCATTTGTCAAGACAAACTTTAAGAAATATGTAGTATGGGTGGTATGTGTATTTACGAAAATAAATATTAATCATGGTATCCGACACGGCTGCCGTGTGCACCGGCTTCTTGTAATGTTTGCAATCGTTTTTAGGTTAGTTATGAACGTTGTGATATACGACCCAGTTGTGCTAAGTAAAAGCACATAGAATATTCTTTACCTTAAGTTAGTGATGGTATGATATTATAATCTATAAAAATTTTAGTTTCTTATTAAGGTACTGAACGTACTTAGTCAAAAAATCTCATCCCCATGATAATCCATATATCATCTTTATTATACTAAAATCTAAGGTTATAAGGTCACATTTCATTATATACTATATTTATTCATACACACACATATATATATCTTATATATAAAATTTGCCTGTCACAAAGTTCGTTCTCGTACTGGATTCATACCAAATTTTATATTTTTATTCAGAAGGTCTGAGAATCAGTAACAATTTATTTTTCATACTCTTAAGTGATCTTTTATTTAAAAAAAAATCTCATCTTTTATTAAAAAAAAAAAAATTACGATTTTTTTTGTTTTTATTTTGTTATAACGTGGTGTTAAAAATACATACAACCCTAAGTTTTTACTTTTTTATCACCAACCTCTATTTTTTATGAACGTTTTAGTAATTCAATCATTTTTATCGGGGGTACAGTCATTGAATTTTTTTGGCATAATTTTAGTTCAGGTTTTTGAGCTTGAAGAAAAAGATTAAATCTTACTTTAAAATATACAATTTATTATTATTAAGGGTTGTTCAACCTTAATACTTTTTTTTAATTTGGGGGATAATTTGCTTAATTTTAATATTTTTAATGCAGAATTGGCAAAATATACAGAACTCTTTTTACTCCGAAAAACTATTTATTTTCATCAAGGGTTGTCTACTCCTAATTTTCTTTGAAATTTTGGAATTAATTTTCTTTTAATTTTAATTTGACCTATTTTGTGACATACTTTAGTTAACATTTTTTTGAGTACATGAGAATACTTCAGTGTTACTTTAAAAAAAATATTTTTATAAATCAGAATTGGCAAACTCTTTTTACTTAGAAAACCTATTTATTTTTATCAAGGGTTTTCTACCCCTATTTATCTTTGAAAGCTTGGAATCATTTTTTTTTAAATTTTAATTTGGCTTATTATGTGACATAATTTGAGTTAAGATTTTTTGAGTGTTACTTAACTGTTATTTAAAAAAAACAATTTACTTTTATCAATTTACCTTTCCCATTTTGCCATTACACAAATATGTCCCGATGCGCAGAGTTTGATTTTTAAAATCTGAAGATCATTTTGATAGAGAACTAGGTACCATACAACGTTACGTAAAACTGTCAAATTTTTCAGTCTCTTATTTTTTTTCTATATCAGTTAATTCACTGGGCATGTTACATTATAAAATAATTTAAAAATGAATTATCGGATTTTGATTTGTTAGTTAAAAATTAATGAATTAATGAAAAGCCTGGTAATAATATATAAAAATCTTGAAACTTTAAATGTGCCAATTCAATTAAACATAATCAGTTTAAAATTAAGTTGCTGCTTGCAAAGGCTATTAAGGGACATTTATATCTGGCGTACTATGCAGTGGATAAACTATTCATATATTTTTTTGTTAGCTTATTCTTTCACTTATGCACCACATTTTCAATCAGTTAGTTATTTTGAAAATAAATATTTTATACTACAAATATTTATGGCGGGTTGGATAAAATACAAAGAGATAGGTAAAGAAATAGCAATCGAAGAAAAAAAGATTCTGTCTGGTTTGTGGAAGCTCATAGCCTGAAAATAGGAGTGGCGTAAAATAGATAATAGATCAAAGCTATAGTTCTAGTGATCACAGTGATTATGCAAGTTACATTATATATGTATCAAATACTTATATGTAATGTAATTGCAATTTCATTTTTCTTTTATTTCTGCATTTTGAAATGGAAACATATGTAGTGGACTATCGCCTTTATCAATTTTTCTTCTTCAACTTCCTTGCAATACATTTGAAAATCAAGCTTACAATTGAAACAAAAACCTCTATATTCTATATTGCAAGTCTTGATTTTTAGAATTTTGAAAATCCTATAATAAAATTCTATAAATATATATAAAAATTGCATTCATTTTCCTACAGACCGTCTAGATTCATTTCCTTTATGATCTGAATAATTCATATTACTTTTGCGAATATATCCTTGTGTCTTGTTCAGCTAAACTCTATGATTTATAGTCCAACTTGTCAGTTGTGATTAAGGTTTGCCCAAAGTGGCTAATCTATCTTATTGTTGGACAACACCACTAATTATAACGACGTCAGTATTTCTTATCATCGTTTGTATACAGAAACAAAGCGGATTGTACGAAGTTTACTCGAGGAAAATTGTATTAGAATTAAATATGCTGTGAAATGACGTTAAATTATTATTAAAGAGGGCTTATTATTAAAGAGTTATGATTATAATAATTATAACGTGAAGTTTAATTTAATTTTATGTATTGAGTAAACTGGATATTTAATAAAATTATTAAGTGTTTAAAGTAAACACTAGGTCAAATAGAGAGGTGCAAGTCTAGTAGGGCGGGTCTCAAAGGTCCAATTTGACTTTCCAATTTGACTTTTGAGAAATTATATTGTGACACCAAAGCAATTATTTTACAACAAATAATACAACTATCTGACTGATGTTTTTTCAAAATTTGTCACCTGGTCCGTTTCACCCCTTAGGGGTCAAACATATCCAATGTCCTATTTTAATTTTAAAGATATTTTACAAAACCAATGCAAATATAATCTCGAACCATTTTTAGAGAGATCGCGCTGTATATAACCTTGTTCTGGTATTTTTTCAGAAAATTCATTAGTTGAAATATCTATTTCTTTAATTTTGTTTGTAAAATTGTATTTTTTAACTTAATTTACTTTTTGATTTGCTATTTTTTGTTGTTTACATATTTTTAAGGATAAATTATTTGACAGAGATTTTTAAAATAATCCGTTGAATCTAACTTATAATTAACAACACTTCTTATAAAACAATTGAACAACGAATACTCAAAAATTATGTTGAACCAAATACTTTAAAACTTTATAGATCTCGTAGACAAAACGAGCCACAAAATAAACTCCTTCTGTCATGGATTTTCCATTTTTCTTCTGATAACGACATTGTAAAAATCAAGATGATGGCTAATTATAAATCTTTTTTTCTTCACTTGCAAATATTATTGTTATTTTTTTTGACTTTACTTGTTATTGAAATACCGCGGAGCTTTAAGCCTTACTCTAGTCTAATGATAGGGCACTTTTAAGCCCCATCATTAGATTTTACATTATGATTATACAACTGAAGTAAATACTTCAATTTTTCTAGATTATCAAAAATACTTCTAAAATATGATTTATCTTTTAACTTGACATAGCTTTTACAGGGTGACAAAAAGTTCCACTTTAGATATTTCCACATTTATTGCCTTAATTGCCTAGGTGCATCTTTTTTGATTAATGATCGTTTGTTCAAGGCGATTATTTTGTACATTGCGTGAAGCGATATCAGCAATAGGCAGTGGTGGTCTATAATAAATCAAGAGTGCTTAAGAATATGTATATATATATATATATATATATATATATATTTGGGCCTAATCTTATATCTTCGCAAATTGCCTGGCGGAGTGCCATGTGACGTATAAATCACCTTGCGGGTGTTCCCCTGCGACGAATTCATAGGACAATGAAATTATTCATTTAGGTCTTCTTTATTATTCTTGAAGAAAAGACGATATTCTATAGCGGAAATTATGGTCGCTTTGATAAATTATTAATAATGATTATATTTTTAATTAATTTTTGTTGAAAGTTTTCATAGTAAGGAAATCTTTTCTCAAGTAGTGAAAGTTTTTTGTGAAGTTGCTTGATTATTGCGCGCGGTGGTTTTTATTCTGAGAGTTAAACACAAGTTAATGTAAGGCGTAAATGTTTTGTTTCTTTTTCTATTGAATATTTAAGGTTCTGTGCATAAAGCTTCAGGGCGAATATAAGTATGCCATTACTGAACACACTTATATTTTGACTAAACCCACAATTGCACACTTGTATTAATAATATTCTATGGTAAAAACTTGGCTTTATTATCACTATTATCACAACATCAATCACTTCCATCTTACAATTAGCAGATTATAAGTTTAGGTATACTTAAATTGAGTAATGATTTATACAAATTTGTTTAAATTGGATTCTGTTACTCTTAAAGCAAATTCTGTCATATATATAATAGCAATCACAAATTAGTCTAAAGGTTAAAAAGTAGTACTTTTAAATAAACACATGCATTACTGATTTCGTAATTTTACGGCATATTGTTAATCAAATTTATTTAGAATTATTTTGCAAATTGATCTTCATATCTTATATTTAGTCTTAACAAAAACTAAACTTTAATAAAAATAGTTGACAAAACTATTCTCAAATATTGAATTGTTGTACAGAATTGCTTGAAGATTGATCGTTATCATTTTTATTTATCAAACTACTAAACGTTGCTAAAACAAGGTAATGTAAAACGTAAATGCCTTTGCTTTTCATTTAATTTTAATATTGTTGAAAGTAATGAGAGCTACCCCTTGGTGTATAAAACACTAGAACCATTGTGCCTTTCCTGTAATTTTTTATATATGAGGCATGTTCACATATTGTACTCATTTAATAATAGTAGGAGAGACTGGGTACGGTTGTGCCAATTTTTTGATCAGCCTTAATTTTGGTAATTTACCAGTTATCTGAAAGAAAAGTAAATTAAATGTTAATTTGAATATTTGTCTACGTGGAAATACTCAAATACTATCCATAAATACGATAAAATCAAATTATACAAAAAGGGCGAGTGTCACTACCGTCCACACCCCCAAGGACGGCTGTAAAATAAATATAGGTAAAAAAACAATAGGTACCAACACTAAAATAAATTTTATTATCAGAAACGACTTTTATTATCAAAAATACGTAACATAATATCTTATGAATAAATAATAAAAGCTTATGAATATAATATAATTATAATTCATTCTTTTGCTTTTTTTATAATATGTCTTAGTTAAATTATTTTTTTTATCGTACCCTCTAAATTTGTCACAACCGTACCCAACGCATACTTTTGGAAACAAATCATGAATAGGACTGAGCTAAATTATCTAAGCAAAAACTAATTGCTGGGAAATAACTAATAATGTTAAACTTCCACAAAATAACAAAATAAGTGATCTTTCTCTATACAATTAGCAGGTAATTATAGAAGTATTTGAACATGAAAGCGACTCTTTAAAAGCCTTGTGGTCTACAGATCATATTATTGTAAGACATTGACTGAAGGAATAATGAAAACTTGTTCGAATGAACATACTTCATCTTTCTCCTATTGAACCCTATGTCAAAATTAGTACAGTTTAGTTGTTATGGTGACTGTCACTACTATACCCTGGCACAACCGTACCCAGTTTTCCTTATTATTTTTACAAAGCAAATTACTGTCACTTTACATCTCTATTCGCCAAAGCTTTCATTACGAAAGTGTTACTGTTTTTCTCTATGATTTTACCGTTGCATACATAATATTTATCAAAAAATAATTTATCACAATAATACACTTCAACACGTATATATTTACAAAACGTCCTTTACCTCAATAATCCTTTTTCGGAATATTTACTGAGAAATCTTTACTTAACCTTTTACTTTTCCCTTGTTGAGAGCTTGAGATATCCGCCAATGCTTTTTCAACATCTTGACGCGGATTAAATAATAAATCAGCAAGGTTTTCTTTGAATTTTCTTTTTCACGAATTTCCCTTTTTTGTGTATAGGCGTGATTGCGGGACTTTCTTTTGAATATCCGGATTATTGATTTGAAACCGCATTTAAACTCCCTACCTGGGGTTGTTAGGATGCACAATGGAATCATTAAGAATAATTTAGACTTGCTACGATTTTGAAAAAAAAACAGGCAAAGATTTATACTTTTGAGCGTAAAAAAGACTCATTTTTTATTTGCTGACGTGCTTCAAAACTTTCCAAAGAAAAAATAATTAATTAACATAATAATTACAAAAATTCAAGTGTTTGTAATATATATATATATATATATATATATATATATATATATATATATATATATATATGTATATATATTATATATATATATGCAGAGTTTTGAACAAAAAATCCAAAAAGTAATAAACAACGAAAAAGTTTTTTAAAAAAACATTTCTTTATTTATTTACTGTAGACGTTTTGGAACTAGGTTTGTTTCATCTTCAGGACATCTGTCATCCTGATAAGATTTAAACAAATAATATATTTGAGAAAAGTAGAATGGTGGATTTTTATGAAATATATCAAATTGTGGAAAAGATAACATATGACAATATAATCAAAATGAAAATGATAAAAATAAAATGAGTAGAATAAATAACGAAATATTAAAAATATTAAAAAAATACAAAGATTTTCAAACAAAAGGTAAGAAAAAACAGAAATAATTAATCGTATAATTGATTTTACACTAACACTTTTTTACTAAAAACGATTTTATCAATGAAGAGTGTGTTTTTATTAACTTCTTTTCAGACGAAGAACAAATTTTACAATGCTAAGTTGCGTATGTGATTGCAATTGCTATTTCAAAATTTGACTTGGCAAAGGTGTAAACAATAAGAAAAAGTGAATAAAACGTAAATTAAGTCACCAAAAAAAATTACAAGAGATAAGTTAAATACATACCTATTCTAACTATGCAGATGATTATTCCTGACAAAATACTAGATCAAGGTTGTATACAGTATTAACTCTGTAAAAATGTACCTATGAAATTCATACTGCAGCTTATAGGGTAAAAAGGGCCAGGTGATAAATTTAAAGAGAGCAAAAAAACATATTTCCAGCCGAGAGTTTTACTAAACATAGTCAGATAGTTGATATGTGCAATTTTTCGTGAATTGGTTTGGTTTTCATATTGTAATTGCTCTAACTCAAGTTGGTTCTTTATGCCCAAGCCTACCTCATATGACCTAAATCTAAGTTTTAAATAGAAATTCTTTAAAAAAACTTTTAATGAATATGTTATATAAAAAAGTATACAAATAGTTTTTGTGCAATCAATAATTGTTTCCTTCGGCGAAACCGTGAGCACATTCGCTTTCTTAGAATCTTTGTTATCGATTTGACTTCGCTACCAAATTAACTCGATTTAGTGCATGCAATCTAAAAATTATATACATCAAGCATGCAAAGCTTTTTATTTTTTTTCTAGCTATAATAGTTTGAGCGATAATTAATCTATATAACCAATCAAAATCATTATTTTACTGTAGTCCAAATACTGAAAGTGACATCGCTGTCGCAAGATGTGTTATACATATATCAATTATGAAATTTTTTTTTTGCATTATTTACACAAGTATCCTTAAACTAAATCAAGGCTCGACTGATTTTCTGTCTTTTTTAACGTAAAATACTTTTCACTTTGATTTTGAAACTGAATTAAGTTCAAGAAATCCAAAAGAGAACGAAAGCTCACACGTCGTTTTATACTTATCTGAGATTTCTCTAAGTGATGGCTGTTTCCGTTCTATTTATGGATTTTCTGTAAATAGTGTTCAATTTGAAATAAGAAAATGGTGAAGGATTTTATGATTCGTAGAATTTTGCGAAATAGTTCTACGAAAACACGAGTATACCTCACACACTATAGATATATACATGGAAATGTATTTTTTGAAGAACTTGTTCGTTGAAAAAAAAAATGCAAAACATGGATTTTTTAAGAAAGAGATAGAATATTGAAAAATAATATCAAAGTAAGATCTAAATTCCAAACTAATTCTAAGAGGTAATTGTAATATTGTCCAATATTTAAAATGGTAATTATATAAATTACTTGTAGTTATAATTTACCTATAAATTAAAGAAAAAATGTCATGGTCTACTATCTCATGCTATCGGCGCAAATTTCTATCGGGCCCTGGCGCCAAATTGTCGACTCGTTATCGTAAAATATAATATAAATTTATGAAAGTAAATTAAATCCCAGTCCCCATTCATAATTATGAATGAAATGAATTATTGAAAATCGATAAATTTCAATTTTGAAACAAATAAATATAAACCAAGCGAGTTATGTATCAATCTAAGCCAGGTCGGGAAACTTTTTTAATCTTTTTCCCAAAATATTTTTGTCTAAGTTGAAATTATTAATGATATTAGATTATTATTACCTCCATGGCGAAAAGAGATTATCCGCATATAGAAAACTACGTAGCAAATACAGTAAATTTCAATTAAAAATACATACTTTTACCCTCAAAAATTCTATTTTTATCCCATTTGGGATAATTTACCCCGGTTACCGACTACTGATTTAAGCTATCAGGTAAGTCCCAATAAGTTTTGGGACATAACGTAGGAAATATGCAAAAAATAGATTATTTTCCTGAAAATAGTGAAAGAAAACAGAATATATACTTTGAGTATTTTTATAATATTTATTTAATAATCGATATCAAAAAATGAAAAATTTTGCTTAACTTAAAAATTAATTGAAGCTGCACATATCTCGAATATAATATCCTGATAAAAATGTGTTTGATATTTTTTACTCGATATTAAATATTACATAAATTTTATTTTCTTATCAGGTTTTATTTAAGATCTTGATTGACTATTACAATATCAGGAAAAGCGTAAATTATTTTCCTATTTCATCATCGTTTTATGATTACTTGATGTTAATAATTTAGCAGTTGTAATAATTATTGAAAATAAAAAATAAAAAAAAATCATCGTTTTATAGTAGAGACGTAAATTATGATAAAAATAATGCTTATTGATACTTGTATTCATAAAAAAATACGAGAAGTCAGTTTGCTATATTAACATAGAATTCTTCTATACGTTCTCCCAAAAAATACTAATAATGCAATTTAAGTGTGAAATTAAATTTAGCAAATACAAATAAATCTTTCGTTCCAAATCCAAATATAAATTTATTTGCAAAATTATTTAAAATAATAAATTTTCGGTCTGATTGAATGATTAAACAATTAAAAAAAAAGATTAAACAATTTAAAAGCAATATTATATTTTAGATATAATGTTGCTTTTAATGTCAATAGTTGATTAAAAAATGTAAATTGATTTTTGCAATGAATATTCTTTAGAAATGTCAAAAAAATGCAATTGCAAAAATGCAATTCCACGAGGAATCAATTAAGAGTTCTCATATAAAATCCTTCTCAAAACATCAAGGATTACGTGGCTTAAGTATGAAATTGGAAACAAATTCAATTAACTTCTCCGTCATGAATCATTTTTTTGTCCACTATCTAGTTGGCACAACATTTAGTAATTGAATAATTTTATAATCGCTAAAAAATTAATATATGCAGATATTTCTAGTTCTCATTTTTTACAGAAATACTACTATTCATTTTTATAAGGGCACTTTCATCAAATAAAACAATTTTTTCGATTATCTGCCCATCTGCAATCCCTGTATATATTTCGGCTTAAATTTGAAATTGAATGCAGCAAATTAAAAAAATCCATTAGTAAATAGTAAATTTATTAACAATGCATTTTCAATGATTTGCTTTACCCATTATCCAGGGCGTTTTACTAATGAACTATTATACAATCGTCGCAATTTCTCTCGTATAATTTCTAAGGAGTTCTCCTCGAATGGGGGTGGTTTGTCGAGCTCTTCAGGAATGTGGATAAAGCATTTGCTCTAACAAGTTTCAAGATGCGGAAGTTTGATAATGTACATTATTAACTAGGAAAATAGCCGAAACATATTTGCTTCTGTGTTGATTCTAGCTGTTTGTCTAGCATTTTGGATAGCACTCGACTATTACTTATTGTGTAATGGAATTAAACTCTCAGCATCTATTATTGTTGAAGTATTTTGTATGGGAATTGTATACTTTGTATAGACAGTTGTGAAATTTCGAACTTTTGAATCGATGAATACATAACGAAAATGTAGCATTTTCCACAGGACTGTTTTTTCTATTCTATCTTTTCGCAATCATTTTAGCAAGCAAATATTTATTCAACTTACTTTTCTCCTAGTCAACCTAGATACTTATAAAATTATTACTGATAAAAAAAGTGATACAACCCTACAATACATTATCACAGAGTTGAATTTATCTTGGCTCACCAATAGTTTTGACCACATATTCATTATTAATACAAGATTCTCACTGGATAGAATCTGGAATTGAATCGGGAACTTGTTTTACACAAAATTCCTTAAAAGGCACATAAACTGAAACCAATGGATTTATTTTAAGCTCAGTTTATTGATTCAACTCTATTACTGTGAGAAGAACTCTTCGTGAATTATTAATCGGGCTCTGCTCTCGTTCAATTTGCTATCTGGAGATGTTCCTAAGGAAAACGCTGTATAGAATTAGTGCAAAAGTGTCCTTACTCTAGATTTATTCGGTATTATTGGATATCTTTCACTATGACATACATTGGGCAGAATGAGATTTAGTAAAAGTACCCGCTCAATATAAGAGACACAGTTTTTGTAAGAAAAATATTACTTTTTTATTTTGATGAATTAAAAATTAGTATATCTATTTGGTCCAGATTATAAAATCAACTACAATTACAGTTCTATGAGGTTTTATAAATTATGAATTTAATATTCACAATTAACAGAAAAATGTAGAACTTGGGCATTTATTTTTAATTTTAACGTTTCTAAAAATTTGGGTAAAGTTTGGTACTTGAGTAAATATTTCGTTTGTAAAAAAATATATTTTATAAAGTAATAATAATAAAAAACTTGAAATCATAGCTTCCTAATTCTCTAAGTGAAGTATAATTTTTTATTTAAATAAATAAATTATTTATGAGAAATTATTTTTTAATGCAAAATAATACTAATTATAGTAAATTATAAAAAAATTTAAAATCGTCGTTCTAAAGTAAATATTTCACTTTTAAGTAGTTATATATTATTGCAAAATCATAATATTTTTTTCAATTTTAAGTTCTTACTTTAAAAGTACACAGTTAAACACTTTATGGACTAAATTTTTCAATAATAAACAATTAAATTTTATTACAAAATATTACCTTTACTTGATTACAAAGTAGCAAATGATTTTATTTACGAAAAATCGGATTTTGTTTCCAAATAATGTTTGTGTACTGTATATGAATATAACTATATTTAAGTATATTACTTAAAAAATGACTACAATACAATCCTATGCATCTTTATATCTTTCTATAAATAAATAAATTAACTAGTGGTGTATGACATCGTGTCTTAAGGCAAACTGCTGGAACTTTCCGTACCGTAATAAAATATTCGAGAAATATTAAATCTAATTAAATTATATTATTTTTATTTTATAGACGAAATATAAAAGCTTATGAATTGGACGACGACGTATATATATGTTTACAGAAAAGTAAACAAACAAAACTTAATCGGATTTGTAATGAAAATCATCATCTATTATTTATAAAAATTAAACAATCTGAATTGCAAAGTTAAAATTACTTATTTGAAGTATATAAGTGAGCTTTGAAACTTTAGCTAGAATTAAAATTAAAATTCAAATTACTTTCGATATTCAAAAACTGCTAAAAACTACTTTGCCCCATCATTACAAATTGAATGTTTTTTTGTTAATTCAAATCGGATGCTCCGTCCTCTCAAAAACTCGAATTCTATTTACTGCACTTTCTCCCAAAAACTAATCAGCACATGTCCCTATCAATAGAAATCGAATGTTTTTTGAACAATTGATATCGGTTAATCCTTGCGCCCGAAAACGTGGACGAAACATTGTATCCATACATACACACACACAAACATATTTATCAATTTTTTCAAAGATTGGTCAAAATGTTCAGAAACCTTCAAAAACGTGAAGATATGCAAAAATTTCCAATTTCGATTTTTTGACGATTACAATAAGTTACCATACAGAATGTTTTTTAGTAGGGGAGACTGGATACGATTGTTCCAGGTTACGGTAGTGACAGTCGTCATAACAGCTAAAATATAATGATTTTGTGATAGGGTCCAAAGAGGGAAAGATGAAGTATGTTTGTTCGAATAAGTTTCCATTATTGTATTGAGTCAGCGCCCTACATTAACATGATCTGTAGACGAAATTGCTTTTATAGAGCCAAAAGTACGTTTTTTGGTTTGATTTTTTTTTAATATTAACAGTTACTTATATACAAATAGATTACTTTGTTTGTTATTTTGCTGTAAGTTGAACATTAAGAGTTGATTACCAGTAACTAGTTTTTTTTATGCGACATGTGTCTCTTGTGACATGCATTTCTTGTACTTTTTGGGTGAAATTTAAACGGATGAAGAAAAATCTAACTTAACTAAGACAAAATACCAAAGCAAAAGAGAAAGAAAAATGTGATACAACAAAACAAAATGTACTTTGTCTCCATATGTGTGTCTACACTTTTTGAAAAACTATTCCCCGGAACTAAAAATAATTTATATAAGTTGTTTACCGGATCTCGGTCTAGCGTGTACAATTGCTCTACGCAGACCGTAAATCTCAAGGATGGTTTATTTTTTCTCCTTTCCGCTGTTTTATTTTGTAAATCCTTCTTCGCCGTCTTTTTGCATTTACATATAACAGATAACTCCGGTCCGAACGAAGGGATGAGTTTTCTCGGAACATGTTAACACATCTCGAGATAAGCTTAAGGGATGGAATTGAATAAATCGTAGTTTTTTTCCTGAGATGTTTGAATAAATGACACTTTACACAACTGCTGACGTTTTTCTACATTTAGAAAATGTAACACTTCTTTAAATTCACTGAAACGATTATTTCTCACGAGGAAGACGACTTGAGTGCAAAGTTCGTAAGGATAGAGCTTGAGAATGCAGCTGAAATAACTCAAAGTTCAAGTAAAGGTAAAATAATAGTTTTAGAGTTGATAATGGAAAAACGATTTCTTTTAAGTTCTATTTCAAATTTCTTAAACGATTTTGTGTGAAATATTATAATAGCTGTAATCCGGTGCGGAGTATTATCCAACTTACGTGATTAACACATCATAACTTGTCATTTCTAAAATATATTACATTATTAATATTATATGATAAGTATTATTTTGATAGTTTTTTGACATTCAAACATATCTGTTCAGTAGTAAATTCGTAGAATTGAACAATGCGATAATTATTCATTTAGGCGATCCGATCTTACATTTTAATTATTTTTATTTAGCTAAAATAATACAAAGGAATTTATCAATACAGTAACAAAAAAAAATACATAAATTGTAAATGATCTACATCAACTAGGAGAAAAACTTCAAAATATAAACATTGAATGCAGAAACATAAAATTATAATTATACAAAATTATAGCTATATATTATAATGTATTTATTTCCAAATCGGTTTTTTTTCAAGTCAAATCAAAATGTTCAAATTGAAATCGAATGCCCAAAAAGTTAAAACCCAAAAAACAAACATCAAAATTAAAATAAATATGAAGTCAAGTATTAAAAATAAATCAATTTCACACTTGTTAATTAAATTTTAATAACTGTAATCAAGCAAGATCAATTTGCAAATTTTTTGAGGTCAGCATTTTATTCTTTATATTAGACATATATAAAATAATTAGTATTAAATGCGAATTTAAAATTAATAATAACTTCAGATAAAATAGTTTTGAATCTTGTTTATATTCGAAATGAAAATATGCTATAATTATGTGGCAATTAATAATGATTTTGTATAAATTAAGCCGAGGCAAAAAGGTCCAATTTGACTTGGAGCGATTATATTGTGAAAATCAAACCAATCATATTACAACAAATAACAATCTAATATAACAAACTAAATAATAAAACTAATAGCTAATTTTATAATTGTAAAAATGTATTTTGATTTGCTGTTTTTTAAAAATTTGTCACTTTGTCCTTTTTACCCCATGAGCGGGGTAAAATGGGACAGCCAGGGGGGCCTAGGTCGATTGTTTTATTTTTAATTTTGAAGGTTTTTTACAAATTAGTACATATTTAAATAATGCAAAATATAAATTTTATGGTTATTTTTTTACAGAGATAACGTTGTATATAACCATGATCTGGTATTTTGTCAGAAATATTCATCAGCAGACTTGGAATAACTATTGAACTTATCTCTTGTAAAATTGCTTTTTTAACGTAATTTACTTTTTTAATTACTATTTTTATTACACTTTTTCTATGATAAATGTTCAGTTCGTCCTTTTTACCCCACACCCATGTCTGCTTTTATAGAGGTTATATAATAGAAGCCTTTAAATATTTAAGGGGGTTGTTCTTTTTTTATATTTTTTTGTTTCGGTTTTGAGATTTTTTGATATTATGAAAGGTAAAAACCTTAGAATTATTTGAAAAAAAAAATCATCTCAATATCTATTTTTTTGAAGAAGTTATAGATATATATATCTCTATAAGTATGATCCTCTGAAAGCGTTTTTTTATCGTTTCGCGAGCTATTGTATGCCAGCTGCCTCTTTTTCATTATAATACCTCATGCACATGACCTTTTTAATGTGTCAGCAGCTTTGAACACCATTTTACCAATTAAATGGTGTATTTAGTACATTATATTAAAAACTTTAAATACGTTTTTCTCAAAATGACTTTTTTCAATGCGGTGCCACAAATTAAAAAAAAACTACAAGTCGGATCGACTTGCATTTTTTTTAATTTGTTCACCACTGCAATACCTAGTCCCCCTACCTCAAACAACTTGATAACATTACGCAAAAAAATTTTGCGAACCTTCTCGTCCCAAAACAAAGGCCTTTTTGGACACTTTTTTTTTAAATAGCTGCCATTTTTTTCCTTCTTGCTTTTTTTTCTTTCATTTTGGTAGGGGGACTGGATTCAAACTTCTTCTTCAACGTAGTTTCGTTTTTTTTTTGGTTTCAGGCGATGCGCAACGGATTTATCTGTGGCACCGCAAACGAGATCGATTTTGCAATGCCCACTTTGGCGCCCCCTGGTTAAAAAATGACGGCGAAACAAAAAAAATAAAAAATGTCTTAATATTCTATGATTTTGTAATTTTTGTTTAAAAAAAACCGCATGTCTTTATGATAAATACATTTCGAGAAAAACAAAAACAAATACCTTGCATGTTTTGTAACTTGTAAAAAAAAGAACAACCCCCTTAAATTAAAATTCAAACTTAAAATCTTATGAAATGTATGAATAGCGTATTATGTAATTATATTAAGTCCTCATAAATTAAACAACAGTGCTCACAACTAAAAAAACTAACTACGAAAGAAAATACTTTTGTCTATTAATCTGCACACATCGAACCCAGAAGAACCGACAGCTCAAACCACTAATCAACAGAAGAGCAAACTATGAGCATTTTTTTCTATATGATGGTGATTTGTATTATAATATGAAAGTTTTTGTTCACGATTAATTTATTATGATATTATTATTAATGAATTCTCATAAAAAATACATAAATAAAAATCATTTGAAATATGTTTTAAAGCGGAACTTAAGTTGTTTTTATCAATAAATAAATCTCTAATGATTTATATTTACATTAAGGACTATTTTGATAGAATATAAAAACATGTGTCTTACTGGGATATTTTTTTAAATAAATTTATCACAATGATTCCAAAAGCGAACAGATAATAAATACAGTAGCATTTAGGAAATATCCGGCATTGAATGTTCCTCCGGGAGAAGGTTTTAATATTTGCGATAGGGTCAGAGAGGTTAGGTTATGCGATCGTGGAAAAGGTGCCATATGTTTGAAATAAGTATACCTACTACTGAGTTGCATGTGTGTGCAGGGAAAAGCAAATAAGAAGGAAAAACGAAAAGAAAATGAAAAAGTTAATTTACTGTATAATTTTCTCGGTTATTGGTTGGTAATGGAAGTATATAAGGACTGTTGCTGAATAAATACGACGAAATTGTGCCTTTTTGCATTTGCATAATCATTTCGCACAGCAGTTTGCACATGTAATTATTATTTGTGTAACAATGGGACGATGGGATAAGATTACGCTTTTCAAATAAAAAATGTTCAAATATAATCTTAATAATGATTATTTTTGTAAATATTTGTTTTTGCTTTTTATTTATTTATTTAATGTATTATTGAATCATGAGCATAAGACCGAAGATATAATACAATTAAGTTGATCTTTTTTTATATTGTAAGCGATTTTATTTTTTAATAAAAATCTAATAATTTAGGATAAAGGCGAATATAAGGCTACTAATTCATTGGATTTTAATTCTATAACATATGTCATGTTTATTTATTTACATCGAGCTAATTAGATAGAATTTATTAGATATTAATTCAATAATTCATGTTATGTTTATTCTAAGTATTTTATTAAATGATGCTATTAATGGTAAAACATTACTTATTGGCCAAAAAATTATGTAGTATTTTTTCTTTAAATTCGATTTTAACCTTTTAATATATTTTATATTATTTATATAAGTATAATGTAAATATATATATAGCACGAGTCGAATGTCTCACCAAGACTTTTTTCAGAGACAGATTTAATTTTACTTGATAAACATAACCTTCTGATTTTTCTAGTGAAATCGAAAAAATTGACAAATTTTAAATTTTATTAATGATATTTAGGTAAGAAAAAAATTCAGGAACAGTTCTAATGAAATACATTTTTTAGTACAAGTTTTTGCACCATGACAATTCAACACTTTGAATTTATCAAAATTGATTTATGGCTTAGTTCAAACCTGATTTTAAACGTGTGAACAAACGACGAATACTATAACCATTAAAAATTATAAGTTGCTTTGAAATAATATTAGTATATTAAAAAATACAAAAACAATAATAAATTATAATTATTTAGCAATTATAGACACTGAGTGTGTGTCTTTATTTATGCATTCAAATAAAGAAAATTTGTAGAAAAAAGCATAAATTTACTTTATTAGTGTGGATAAAACATCCCAAATAATATTTGGATTATATCTATGCAATTTGCTTTTTGATTTATCATTGACATTATCAAAAGTTAATAGATATTATCAAAACTCTTTTACAAAGGAGAATTACAGAACATTGTGTTTATGCGTAATGAAATATTATGATCCGATTGCTGCTATGAATTGATCAGTATATAGTTTGGCAAGGCGAGTTTGCCATACCAAACTATTTAAATACCTATTTGTTTCACGATTTGTTAAAAAATGCTGAACGAAGATTTACATTTAGTGTCGAAATCCATAAGATAATAATTTATCGTTTATTATTTTTGGCAACATTTTTATATCTTTACAACAAACAAAAACATTAGTATATCTTATATCATATACCTCGATCATAACTTATGGTTGCAGTTGAATATATTTGCAGAAGCAAACATATTACACAAAAAATGAATAAGACTGTCTAGATTCTAGAATATCACAGTTCAACATATTCTATTTTGCCTGCAGGAAGATGCGCCAGATTGTCCGCCAGCTAAGCAGGAACCTCAGTCGTGTACCAGGCCGGCGTGCAGGACAGCTGCGATGCTGCTGCGAGATCCGTTGCTCTGGTCGGTGCAGCCGTGTTCGGATTTTCTTTCATTCGCGTGCGGACGACGCGAGACGTTGTACAACCCACAAACCGCAGCCGACAGAGCACTTCAAGGTAAATTTTGATACGTATACCTACATATCTTATTTGAGTTGTTTTTGGCTTATAAAAAATCTGATAAGATGTTGTGCTCAGATATTTATTGATATACTAGCTGACCCGGCAAACGTTGTTTTGCTAATTGTAATTAAGGTATATTTTAAACAATTTCTAGAAAATCAAAAATATTAATACTTTAAGTGTATTAGGACCTGTTGTTTGAATGCTATATACAATGAGGTATTATAAAAATAATAAACCCCATTAGTTTGTCTATATTTTGTCAATACAATCAAACTGGAAGTTTTATACACTTTCTGTAGAAAACATGGTATAATCCAATCCAAGTCTTTTTTGGTCTTTCGACTTACTGATTACGTTTACGTTTCAAGTTTTTCAGTTTCTCTTTGGATTCTGAATTTTGTGTTTAATTGTAAATAATACTACTGAGCTTATACAAAATTTTCAAATTTTTGCGAGGAGAGATAGAAAATGAATTAAGTATTTCTTCTTTGACCTGTTTTTTGAAATGTTTCAAGTAACATTCGATGAATTAAAGTAAATTATATCACAACGAATAACACATTTCAAATGAACAATTAGACCTTTGTACCCTATAGGTGGGGTAACTTAAAACGGGCAGGTGACAAAAAGGTTTAAAGCCTTATTTTAATTTTAAAGGTATTTTACAAAATAATTACGGAATAAAATACTTTTATTATGGATTTTCAAAGATTACCGTTTATCTCCCCCATTACAAAGATTACCGTTTTCAAATCAAGGTTATAGCTGGTAATACATCTTTTTTCTTCTACTTTCAAATATTGTTGTTAAACAATGCTTAACTTTACTGATTTTTTAACTCTGGACCTTCATATATTACTATATATTCTTCGATAAATTCTGGGAAATTACAACTGGGAAAATGTTATTCGACAAAATGTCCCTTTGATCGATACCAAATTTCGGTTCTGAATTTAAATAACATAAATAAAAAATAATATAACCTAGAAAATGTTTTATAAATACCAATGAGTATATAATTATACAAATGAGCACCGTGTTTGAGAAAAATATGCCAAAAAGTGCATTTTCATATTAACATTTCAAAAATGTTGATATTTTGAGTCTCTAGTAACACTTGCGGCCCGTTTACTAACGTTTTTGTATATAAATAAAGCTACAAACAAAACTACTTATTACAATTTAATCTTAATTATATAATATTTACGTAAAACATCCTATTAAAAGTAATTGAACATCATCTGTCAAAAACGTTTGGCATTTGGCGTGTTAGCCACCATCCATTGTTTTATTTAAATTACGCTTCTACAAAAATTTTCAAATTTAAAAATGTTAAGTTTCTACGCGATTTTTAAATAATATCTCACCTTTCGGACCATCTCTGACTGGCCAAATCGGTTTAGCCGTTTTCGAGTTTTACCGAATCATTTGATCGAGAGCTCCATTTTTATATATAAGATAAATCTCTCTAGTAATGATTTTGATGATAAAGTTTTGGTTTCTTTATCATTAAGAAAGATATTACAGTATCCTTAACTTCCAAATGAAATGAATTCCAATTGGAAACAAATCGCAAGACAATTGAAAATTCATGTTCATAGCAAGAATGATTAGTTTTTAGCTCAAAAAAGAAGCTTATAATTTGTTGTTTTCGGCTACTTTCTGACATATAACTCAAGAAAATTTTTGATTATTATGAAATAATTATAGTATTCTATGCTTTCAACATGTTTATGCTATTGAAAATTTGTTAAATTTAAATTACTAAACATTATTTTGCGCTTTGAAAGAAAATTTTGCAAATGTACCTATATATGCATATTGAGAGCTTTGTATAATATTTTTATTAGTAAGGTATGTAAAACAATCCAGACTGCAATCTACGTTTTAAATAACAATGAAGTTAATAAATTATAAAAAATAATTAATTGTAATGAATTAAAAGCTACATTATTTACCCAAGATCAAATTCAAATTTTATGAGCAATTTTTTGTTGAATATTTGAAGATCAGACTCACAATCATATAGCAATTGAATAACGTAAATAAAGTAGACCTCTTCATCCACGGACCTTCAAGTTATTATTAAAATCTGTACCTAAATGAATCTGAATACTCTTGTTGTTCAGCTGAAGAACCAGTATGAATTTGTAGCTTGATCAGCCGTTTTGATTCTAGGAAGATTTTTAATTAGAATAAATTTCACACATAAATTCTGCAAATGAAACTTCTATTAAAGGATATCTTATATCATAAAAAATTTATTCTATAATATCAATGTTCTAGTTGCAACTGCTATAGCTTTGAAGTTGCCTCTTCTATACTTTGTGCAATAATTGTGGTAATTTCTGTAAATGAAGCTTAGAGATTTTTTCATAAAAATATGTAGCAAAATGGAATAATTTCAAAGGATATCGCATTTCATATATTTCTTTATCCTCTTTTAGTCCTCCGTGCTTGGTATGACAATGGTTTTGTTTGGTTTTATGCATCCGTCGTCTGTATTAGATTTCATTATCATGCTCTTTGGCGCACTGCCTATTTCGTACTAAATGTGTCCCCGACCATAGTTATTATGTTAACTTTGACCTTCCTTATAAAACGGACGAAAATAAATCTCGCACAATATAAATCCAAATATTCAACCCAAATTACACGACCTTCGAGCCAAATATGCTGCCTTTGGAGATAAAATATGAAATAACGCAGGCATTTTTAAGATGATATATCAGTAGTTTTAGATCAGATCCAACACACACACACACACACACACATATAATATATATAATATATATATATATATATAAACACCTCAAGAAGTAAAATTAAAATAAACTATTTTCAAATAAAATAATTTATAATAAATTGAGCCTGTGTCTCACCCATCCCTATGATATCTGCCAAGAACTCGATCAAAATTAGGTAATAAAGAAGAAACATCTTATACATATTTTTTTACGAATAATGAATCGACTCTATAACTAATTATATAATTTATATATAAATGTAGAAATAAAATAAAAAGCGATATAATGAGAAAAAACTAATGTAAAAAAATAAACCCAAAGTAAATTAGTAAAAATTGTATTAATTGATAGTTTTCAATCTACTTCAAGAATAAATTTGAATTTTTATAAATATTTAAAAAAATATATAATTAGTTTCTTGGTCTAAGTGATTAAATGTAGTATACAGACTATTTACTATTTTAAACTTAAAATAATCATTTTGTGTGTTTATACTAGAAAATCAAGTTGTCTAAATTCAAAGCTTTGTTGATCACTTTAGATACAATATATACAATATTCATTCAGTAACTATATTAACTAACATATGTAAATGACAAAATAATCAATTAGAATATTTGTAAAAAGATTTGACAGAAGTTGAATAAGAAAATTATTCAAATATATATAATAAGACTGGTTTTAAAATCATACTAATTTTATTGTCAATTTACTTAATATTGTTTTAATCAGTCCTAATATTTTTAAATAATTTCAACATCATTTTAACTCAAATCAATTTTTTTCTGATTAGAGAAAATATCTTTATAACTTTCTATTCTACTAACTCTTTGATCGTTCAGAAAATTTTAATAAATAGTCTAATCTAGTACAAAATAAAATTTAGTGTAGTATTATTTTAATCAGTTAAAATACATTTAAATTATATTTACTCATTCTTATATCTTTCGCTTTTTTTACTGCTACGTCTCGTTTTTGAGGAATATCTCTATATCCTTACTAACTTACTAATTACATAAATAAATAATTGCAATTTAATTTATATTGACTGGTAATTTAGTTTAATTTTAAAATTTGGTGTGTTTGATCAATTCTCATACATTTTAACTATTTTCTCAATCAACTCCTCTCATATCATTCAAATCTTCCATTATCTCCACTACTAAATTCAATTTTAAAAATATCTCTTTATTAGTGATGGAGTACATGAAATAGTACTTAGAAGTAAAACTGATATTAAATTAAAGTGCTATATATAATACTAATGTGGATATAAATTCTATTACGTAACGAATTGCTACTTTTATTCCTTAACATTTGTCTCTAAGGAACTAATATCATTATATCTTTTCCGCACTCGCACGTAGATATTTCTTAAATTTCTAGCATTTATTATACTTTTATTTTTTTTTGTTTTCAAAGAATTGTTAAAGCTATAAAATAAGGTAGGGCG
>NW_020536999.1:50460284-50559964 GCF_003426905.1 Ctenocephalides felis | reverse complement strand
TAGATTTTGTGAGTTCTTATCGAAATATATCAAATTTTTTGAACCGGTTTATGAACCGGATTTTAAATTTAGCGTTCCGGCAAAAAAAATATTAGCACAACACCACTGGTAATGAATGTGTAAAAAAATTCATTTGCAGAATAATGAATGTTTAGAAGAATTAATTTGTACCACATTGTTCAGTTCTATAACATTCTTTATCCAGCTCGACGTCTATAATAATCTCGAGAACACACCGACCCACAAAACAACATACAACATATCGTCTCATTATACATCGTCCGCCATTACGTGCTACCGGCCGAACGACCACTTTGGCCATTATAAAACCTCCAACAAAATGGCGGTTGGACGATTTCGTTCCTTCGGCAAAGGCAATAATAACCGGGTGCCGCGTTCGATCCGATCGCAGGCGATTTTTTTCATACGATCATTCCCGCCGCCACTAGTATGCAAATGGCATCATGCAAAGGTTGTAAACTTTTACGAGATTTTATAATTGACCATGATGATGGAGGGATGGATGGATTATTGCTGTTGTTTTTCTTTTTTGAGGTTGCCCGAGAGGCTGTTAACAATATGATTAAATTTACAGCGATTTAATTAATTAAAAATGTAATACGTCGAGTTTAAAGAAGGTGCTTCTGTGGGTAAACATTATTTTATGTAGTTTTTTGTACGGAGAAATTAAGAGTTGCAACTCGATTTGAAGCAAAGGACAAATATTTGATGAAACTTGAGATTTATGTATTTTTAACTTTCGGTAGGGTAGTTATAGTAATGGGCCGAAAATCGAAAATGAAAATTTTTGCATTTCTCGACGTTTTGAAGGTTTCTGAACATTTTAAGGGGCATACCTCAGAAACTAAAGGATGTGTGTGTGTTTTGTATGTCCACATTTTTTATACCTTCGGGCGCACGGATCAACCGATTTGAATGGTTTAAAAAACATTCGATTCCTATTAATAGGAAGATGTGCTGATTAGGTTTTGGCAAAGGCAGGTCCAGCCGTTACAGAGATATGGAGCAAAGAGTGCGTTAAATAGAAATAGAGTTTTTGAGAGAACCGATCATCCGATTTGTATGATCCAAAAAACATTCAGTTCGTAATGACGGGGAAATGTGGTTATTAGTTTTGGTAAAGGTAGGCCCAGCGGTTTCGGAGATACAGAGCTAAATGTTGAGAAAACGGCAGTTTTTGAGAGAACTAAGCGTCCGATTTAAATGATTCAAAGAACTTTCTGCTTGTTTCAACAACATAATTGCTTTTGAAAAAAAAAAATTTGTTTGTAATTTTGGATTAAAAATTCAAAAAATTACCCAGGCTAAGCACAGTCAAAGCGCCACTCTGGTACAAATGTTTACCCAAGTGCGTTTAGACTGTGAAAATGTCGCACACAATTATTCGCAAGTGTGTTTAGACTGTGACTGTACGGCAACACTTTTTCAATTTTGTGCAAATTATGCAACTTTTTTTTTTAATTGAATTCGAAATGAAATGACGATTGTTAATGTTCTGGAGATAAATCGATTTTTGATATACATTTGATTTGCTCAGATATAACAAACAAGATAACAAAAATAATGAAAGTTGCAGTATTTGTAATAAAATATTTGAAAACGTTTAAAATTTCTCTAATATTTCATTACGGTACATGAAGTTCCAGCAATTTGCCTTAAGGCACGATGCCATACACCACTAGTTTGTATATTATAAAAGAGCATGTTAGTTATGCAAGTTTTATTTGCCAAATACATCATTCATATTAATTGAATGGTTTACAAGTTATAGATCTACAAGAGCTACGAATTTGAACTGAAACAAAGATTTCACTTGACGATTTATAATTTGAGTATACGGAGTTGCTCTAGGGATTCAAACTGTTAGACAATAGTGTAGATTATTTTATTTCGAACAATTTCCTTTTTAAGCATGTCAATTTCAATCAAATTGTTATATTTCTTAACAATTTCATGAAAACGTACTTGGATTAATTTACTATTGCAATCACTACTTTCAAGTATACCGTAGTATAGACAACGTTTTAGAATATTCATTTTGTTCAAATTTATAGAATATGTTGCATTTGAATCAGACTTGGCGTTTAGAAGTTACAAGAATTTTAAAAAATAAATGCACCACTTGTCGAACTTTATACAGTACAATGGGTCTAATAAAGTGTCGAAACGTTTCGCGTTAAATATATCGTGTGGGGTATCATTTGAAAAGCACCGACAAACTGAATTCAAATTTGTCTTGATGTACATGATCAAAAATAAAGTTCCGTATAATACATGCCATTTCATACATGATATTAGCTTTTATTTTAAATAAGATTTTAAAGTATACCCAGTTGCTGTAAGGAATTATAATATTAGACAATGTTTAGAATATTTAATTTTGAACAAATTTGTCGCATATTGAATTAACATTACAGTTGTCGTTTAGAAGTTACAAGAGTTTTAATGAATAAACGCTCCAGCTGCTGGACTATTATAGTGCGATGGGTCAAATACAGTGCCAAAACGTTCCGCGTTAAATATGTCATGTGGGGTATCATTTAAAAGGTCTCAACATACCTTATACAAATATAGTAAAGATAGATGACACAAACCTTAGTAGTTTTGTACAAATATAAATATAATTATATAATATAAGGAGTATAATAGACAAGTATAATTGATTTGTTGTGCTCTTATACCATGGACCTGGCTTTGGACAGACTACTAATCATCATATGTAATGTCGATATATATATACGTGACTACTATCGATTTGTAACGATGTCCGTTTAAAACGCTATTAGCCGTATGTCGTCATCTTTGGAGTCACCAACACGCATTTCTTTTCTAAGGAAATCTCTTTTTTCATTAACTACTAAGTATACGCATTTAACCTAATTTCAACCGCAACAACAATAACATAATATGTATATATATATATATATATAGATATATATATATATATATATATATATACAACTGAACACGTTGACCACATGTCAAAACCACATCCTTAAAATGATGAATGATGTATTCATCGCAGGAAAGAAAGCATTTTTTTTTGAATAAATAGTTTACGTGCATATGTTAACATTATAATTATTTTTATTTATATGTTGAGTTAGAAAGGAACTCTACTGACGAGCAAACTAAAAATAAATAGAGAAAAAACTTTACTGTATTGCAAATTGATTCTAGATTTGTTTCAAAAATGTACTCTACTGACGAGCAAACTAGTTCCAGATTCATTCCAAAAAAGGACTCTACTGTCTGGCAAACTAATTCTCGAATTAATCTAAAAAAGAACTCTGACTAGAAAACTAACTCTAGAGTTGGAAAAAAGACTATCCAGTAAATGCAACTTTCTAAAATTATATTAACAATTGTGACACATACTAGTCATTATTTGTTGGATATATGAAAAAGAACTCTACTGACGATGAAATTGATTCTCGATTTCAATAAAAACAACTCTACTAACCAGCAAACTGTATCTGAAGTTAAAAGTAATAAAATATAACTCTACTGACGAGCTAACTAGGTCTAAAGTTAAAAATAATATAAATAGAACTCTACTGACCTGCAAACTGAATCTAGTGATAAATAATCTACTGACTAGCAAAAGCAGTCTTATTGAATTTTATCTCAAATATCGAAAAAGTAATAATATTCTTATTAAAATGTACTTTTTTTTATTATACGTGCATTTATAATGACTGATGGTGACTCAAATGCAGACTCAAAACGTATACCAGACCTAATTAATTTTAATTTGTAATAAACAAAAATCACTGCTTTAATTTTTTCCAAATTTTCAATAAAATTCTGGAAAAGGTATAAAGGAAAAAATGGACTACAATCTTAAAATTTCAATGTTAAAATCTGGGATTTATATGCAATAATAAACATACATTGCACGCCTCTGACATAAATACTATCCCACCTGAAACACAAATAATTAAATCCTATCAACAACAAAATGTTCTTCATAATAATCAATATCATGTTTTATTTCTTTCAATTTTTCTTTACAAGTTTTTTATCATATCATTTTTATTTATTTCAGCAGTTGTCAACACAATATATTTTTTATATTTATATATAATAATAATAATTAATTAGTTCATAATAATAATATTTATATTTATTTAATTAGTAGATAGATTTTACAAAATACATTCACGAGGTTTCGAAAATTCTTTTTTTTGTTCTTGTAGCTTTAAAGCACACGTATGGCATTATTTAATTTTTTGGATTTATATATATATATATATATATATATATATATATATATATATAATTCTCCAAAATGCAATATATCAGGCAAGCATTGTTACAATTTTTTATATATTTATAATTATTCAAGCGCCATTATTTTTAAATACAAACCGAAAAGTAAATAGCATTGTGTTTTGTTTGAGAAGTTTTGTTTTTCCAGCTTTAAGTTCATATACAATCTCCAAATCGATTCAAATAAACTTATACCGATTCAAATCAAACGAATTTTGTTAATATTCATCAAGTCAACTCGAATTGCTTTCAAACAGAAATTTTTAAGTCAATTCATTCCGATTCAAATTATTTCAAAAATTTGTCTCGATTCGAACTACAAGTTGGTTTGAATCGATTCAGGAACAATAATTTTGAACTTGTTTATTTTTCATTAAGCTTTTAGTAAAATAACTTTATCGCTCGAATCAATTCAATTGGAAATTTGAATCAACGAAAATAAATAATTTGGAATATATCAAATGTATAGAGTTCAAATTTCAAAAGCTAAAACATTTCAAAGCTATTTCGATTCGAGTTATTTCCATTTATCTAAAATGGATTCGAATCTTTGAATCGAAGTGTGTCAAATTATGTAATTCAGTCTATTTTAAGATAATTCTTTAATAAATAAGATTTCTGCACCCCTATGCATTCGAATCAAACTGATACTATTTTATAATATAATTTGAATCGATGGAAATAAATACTATTTGGATCAATTCGAAGTTACTCTGAATCGATTCGAATATAAAAGACCTTGATCTGAATCTGAATCTTAACACAAATTTATCTACTTAAAAATTTATAAATAAAACGCATATCCATTCAAATCACGTCAATTCGAATCGAAGCAAAATTTCAATCGACTTAAAAATGAATTCTTCACACAAATTCTAAATCTTCTTTAAATCGTAATAAATTTATCAATTCCAATCGAAGCATTCGAATCGATTCAACTCACAGGAATGATTCAAAGCAAAATTTGAATTGATTTTAAATTAATTTTCAATTTTTTTATCTCAAACAAATTACGCAATGCTACCTCCCTAACCTAAAGAGAAAATTACACACTATATTTACAAAATCTATTATTAACACAATCGAGTCGAGTCGAACCTTTAAATATTTACAAATAGATATCTTATTTTTATACACAACTAGTTACTTTTTTTCTTACAGACCAGAAATATAGTTAGAGATATGTTAAAAAAAATTTACAAGTATTTATTTACAAAACTGATAATTTAAGATAAGATTTTAAGCGGGTTGCAAAATATACACTTTTTATAAGCGCCACTTATTTTTTTCACCTTATTATTATAAATGTTTATCACTTTGTGGTCCATGAACATATTTTGACTTGTGCAAAGATCTTCGAAGAATTCTTGATCTACATTGTTCTTACACAAACTTGTTGGTTTTATGTACACACAAACTCTGATCACCAATCACCTATCACTTGTCTATTTACACCACTTTCCCTTAACTTTCCATCTCACGAACATTGTCCATCTTTTAATATCAAATCAAACCTCCTGTATTCGGTTTAATATCCAACAATTGTATATGTCCTTGAGGGCTACCTTGATTTGCACCTTGTTGACTCGTTTCTTCACCAGAATCCGAACAAGATTCGGATGAACCCTTCTTTCCCGAACCTCCAGAACCATTACCAGAACCGCCAGAACCACCAGACGTATGTGTTTTCACGTGTTTGGCTAAATGATCACTTCTCATGAATCGTTTGTTGCAAACTGGACAGGCAAACCTTTTTTCGCCAGTGTGGGTACGGAGATGTCTTTGGAGTTCATCGGATCTAAAAAATAATAGACAATAAAAACTAGTTAGTATTGGTATTTTGCCTTGAGGCAAGTTACATGAACTTCCCGATATGTGTAAATAATCGACTTAATTAATAAAATATAAATTAATTTATGAGTGATTAAAAGTATTGAAAATGAACGAACACGTTAACTCGGAGTATTTTCTAAAAGCAAATTTTGAAAAATTAATAATTTTTATATTTGAACCAGTTTCCGTAGGACTTTAATGGTTTAGTATGTTCATTAAAATCAAGTACTCTATCGTTATACCGAGTAAATCGTCTAATTTAATTTTAACAAACCTCAAAAAAACTATTCATTTTCTCAAATATTGATGAATTTTTAAAATTAAACTACTTGTCGTAAGGCAGTAATATTTCAGTAAGTTCTATAAGACCATGATATATATCGCTAAAAAAAGTTTCATGAAAATCGGCTATAGTTATAGTAATCGAAAATGAAAATTTTTAGATGTCTTTACGTTTCAAAACCTTCTGAACATTTTGGCATACCTTAGAAAAAATGGTTGTATGTGTGTGTGTCTGTGTGTGTGTATGTGCGTGTGTGTATGTATGTGCGGATACAAATTTTCGTCGACGATTTCGGGAACACAGATCAACGGATTTGAATAATTCAAAAAACATTCGATTCGTATTGATAAGGAGACGTGCTGATTAGTTTTTGGCGAAGGCAGGTCTAGCCGTTCCGAAGATACGGGGCAAAAAGTGCTGAAAACGGTAACTTAGTTTTTAAGAGAACGGAGAGTCCGATTTGAATAAATCAAAAAACATTTTATTTATATTAACTAAATGAAGAATTGTTCAAATTTTTGTAAGGGAGATGCAACGACTTGGCGGATATAAAGGAAAAAGTAAAAAAATGAGCCGTTTGGCGGTCAAAAATGATCATTAGACATATGCACATTAAATTATCAGATATTTTATAGAGATTTTAACAATAAGTATAAATTTTGTTTACATTCCTATGGGTTCCGTGCCAATGTTTATCCGTTAGACGGCGACGCGGCGCTTACGCGCTTCGATATTTCGTCTGTATGCAGTTACAGCAGTACAATTGCTTTGAAAAAAAGTTCAGAATATCCATAATATTTCAAATTAAATTTTTCTTCAGTCTTTTTTTTTTTCAAAAAAAGGTAAATTTTGTCAAAAATTTATTGTTTCTCAAAAATCTAATTTTTTCAGAGTATTTTTTTTTCAAAAATGTTAATCTTTATTTATCCAAATTTGTTGTCATTCGATTCAGAATTTCTTGAAACGTCGAGAAAACATAAAATTAGCGTATGGGATTTTTTGATGAAAACATAAACTTCTCCTTCGGGAAGTTAATAAGACAGTAGACATAAAGTCTCAGATGTATGAAGGTTTTAGTCTTACCTGGTGAATCGTTTTCCGCAGAACAGCCAGTTGCAGACAAATGGACGTTCGCCTGTGTGCCACCTTAGGTGTGCCTTAAGATGTGATGTCTTGCCGTAGACTTTACCACAGCCTGGTATGTGGCAGGAGTGGACGCCTCTTTTTCGTAAATGGGCACCTGCTGCTGGCCCTAAACGCTCTGCTTCCTGGCAGTTGGGACAATCACAGGTTGCTCGACCTAAAAGACCATAATGTCATAATTAACATAACAGTTGGACAAGGCCAATGAAAAGTCTGTAAACCCACTATTTACCTGTGTATCTTCTTTGAGATCTCGGACTCGGTGTCTGGTGTGTCTGCAGGGCTTGTGAAGTAGCCGGAGGTACACTTGCCGTCGCGTGGTGCAAACCAAACGAACCTGGACAAAACAAACCTCATCAGCCAAAGTTCTTTCTAAATGTCACTATTTCTACAACTGATGTTTCTCCTTACCTTGCATCGTTTTATAAGTATCCTGCAACGACAACCCATGATGATGGTGTCCTGTCGCCATACTCAAGGCTGTTGAATAATCTGTCGCGTGATGGTGATGATGGTAAGCAGGGGTAACGGCTGCAGCTGCTGCCATGTCTCTTGCACTCTCTAACCACTGCATTGAGGTCACTGGATCCCACCAGGTCGCTGGTGTATTTGCAGATGCACCAGACTAAGAAATACACAAATTAATACTTGATGATGCAAATTTTAAGGGGCACAACTAGTGTAACCGCCTAAAAAAAACGTGATTTTTGGGAATTTATATTACAAAAACTACTTTATCAATCATTTCAAAATTTTAGGAATATACTTATACATGTTTTAAGAATACATAGTAAAATTTTTGAAGAAAAAAATTAAATATTTTTTAAGTTATCGTCGATCTCCAACGGCGCGACAAAAAAAGGCCCTTCACTGCTGCAGTGATTCCGGCTTTCTACATAGATGAAATTTAAAAAATAATTCTTGTTAAACTAGATAATATTGTCTGTAAAATGAACTACGATAAAGAAAATAAATCAAAGTTTGACAAAATGGCGGCGTTTTTAAAAATAAGTCGAATTTTACCCAAAATTTTGGACTGCCAAAATTCGATTTTTGATCCGATCAAAACATCGATAGTTCATTTTATGGAGAACTAAATATAGAACATGTAAAGAAAATTTGATATTGGTCGGATCATTTGTTTTTGAGTAGTCGCTGCAGCAAATTCGGAAAATTATGATATAATATATACATTACTAACATTCAGTACATCGATAAAAGAAGAGTATGATTTAATAATACCTAATTATAAACATATAATTTAGTGTGAAACTTGTGTGTCCGTATTTTCAGCTATTTTTTTATAATCGGGAATATAACTAGAGTTCCCTGTCCGCAAACAGTTATCTAAATGTGTGTCATTTAACTTTGTTCGGTATTTTGATTTCAAATATTTCATATTTGAAAACAAAGATTCGCTATTGTACGTTGTTGCACAATATGAGTCAATTTTTAGCGCACATTTCCTTAACATAGGATACTTATTTTCATCGACTAAATTCCAAAACATTTTATCATTACAGTGCTTTTAAAATAATATCATTTTGCAAGTTTATTATTTCTAACTCCACGTCTTCGGTATTACTAATTTCGAAATACACTGAAACACTTTGCAGAAGATCGTCTTCGGCAACTTCGAATGGGTTTATAAAAAATCCTAGAACGCGTTTTAGTGCTGCGAAATCTTGAACAAAACTCTTCTGTCAATTTGTCTATAACTTCTAAATATGATGTAGTAGTAAAATTTTCTATATTTATTTTTAGACTTTCAACAATATGCCTTATATTTGGAAAATGTGAAATTGATTTATGTTAAGGTAATCATACATTTACATTAACCGAGGGCGCATCTAAAGTTGATCGGGGGCGTCGCGTTGTCGACCTCTGCTATATACTATATATATACTCTTTAAATGGCTGTGACTCAAACTATGTAAGATATCGATTTAAAATTTTGGTATGTTATTTTTAAAGGTATAACCTATCGAAATATAGAAAAAATGAAAATTTCACACTAGTTGTGCCCCTTAATTTATTCGTGTCAATTATCAATTACCTGATGGTGATGATCCGCACTTCCACTAGCAGTTTTGTAAGGATTTGCAGCATTAAAGGGCCAAGTGGCGTCGTACGGATGGCGCAACAGGGCATCATTGTAACCACTATTACCAGAACCAGCACCAGCGGCATTACCGCCATTTCCACCATTACCACTATTACCAGTACTTCCCAAACCATGAGCAAAGTACAAATCCGATGCCGATGGTGACTGGTGGTAGGAGTTTGCGTGGTGCAGGGACGTTGTCGAGTGATTCGAATGATTGGATAGTAGGTGACGTTGGTTCAACTATAGAATAGACACATTAGTAAATCTTCTGGAAATCTTTAAGTCTTATTTACTGGTGTACTTACATTGCTGCTGGTACTTGATGGTGTCAGTTGACCACTGATCGATGATGTCACTGCTCCTGGTGAAGAGTACGAGGGCGGTGTGGCTACAGGGGATGGTGGTAGGTGACGTGACGCTGATGACGTCACTGGTGACGTCAGGCTGCATGACGTCAGCGGGGATGATGTGGTATTGTTGTTGGATGAGGTGACACCTAAAGGGGAGTGTTGACCTAAAAACAGAAATACAAGTGTTATTTTGAATTCCACCAACCTTCTATCTTGCAATATTTTAAACTGAACCACTGAAAACAATATCAAAGTGTATAAAACAGTTTTTACTACATTTTAGTAAATTCTATCTAGTTTTTACTAATGTAAACAGAATATAATGATTAAATGTCCTAGATCCATGTATTGCATGTTATGGAAATACTAAAGTCTGCTCTTCAACTACGAATTATCCAAAGTTTCAATATCAAAGTGTATGAAACCATTTTTACTAGTTTTTAGTAAATTGTATCTAGTTTCTACTAATGTAAACAAATTACAATGATCGAGAAGAAAATTAAAAGTTATTTGAAGAAAACCAAAACTACTGTAAGTGGAATTCTGTCTTGAGGCAATTATGGCATCGTGCTTTAAGGCAAATTGCTGGAACTTCCCGTACCGTAATGAAATATTCGAGGAATACTGAATGTTTTCAAATAGATTATTATAAATATTGTAACATTGTCTAATATTTATAAGAAATATATAAACTGAATTGCAGAGTTGAAATTATTTGTAAAGTATATTAGAACTATAGTCAGAATTAAAAATAAAATCAGAAATATTTTTGATATACAAAAAACTAAAAATCAATTATTTTGTTAAGACAAGCAGAAAGTTCTTTGAATCATTTAAATCGGACGCTTACTTCTCTCAAAAACTGCCATTTTTTACATATTTAGCTCCGTATCTTCGAAATGGCTGGGCCTGCCTTTGCCAAAAACTAATAAACACTTCTCCCAATCGTTACTAATTGAATGTTTTTTAGATCATTCAAATCGGATACTCCGTTCTCTCAAAAATTCAATTTCTATTTTTTGCACTCTTTGCTCCGTATCTCCGAAACGGCTGGACCTGCCTTTGCCAAAAACTAATCAGCTCTTTCCCCTATCAATAGGAATCGAATGTTTTTTGAACCATTCAAATCGGTGGATCCGTGAGCCCAAAAACGTGACTGGAAATTTGTATCCATACATACATACACACACACACACACATTCATTTTTTCTGAGGTATGCCAAAACGTTCAGAAACCTTCAAAACTTCGAGAAATGTAAAAAATTTCAATTCCAATTTTCGGCCCATTACAATAACTTATCCTACGGGAAGTTAAAAATGTCTTAAATCCATATATTGCAAGTTATGACAATACTAAAGTCCACATTTCAACTACGAATTTCTCAATATTTCAATACTAAAACATGATTGATACAAAAAAATTTTGAAGTAAAACTTCTTAAGTCTTAAACATAGTTTGCTTAAGTACATACTATGTCAATAATTACCTGAAGGTGATTTCTTCCAAGGATGAAAACCTTTGCCGACGGCAGCGTCTGCCAGTGGCGGCGGCGACTTTGAGGATAACTTATTACACTGGGCAGCCAACATGGCCAGTGGCGTCCCTCTCAAACTTGGATGGTCCTGGAAAAATAAAAAAACATTTTAAGTCTGTACTAACAATTCTTGTACTTTCTGAGTTATTATTATATTAAAATGATTTAACGTAGAACGGCTGAACTAATGTTGATGGTTGAGAATATATTTTAGACGTGTAGATTTTGTGAAGATATATATATATATATATATATATATATATGATTTAGTAGTTAATTTTGATGTTGAAATATATGAGTGAGTTCTTGAGGGCGATACATCAAACAAAGAAAAGCCAAAGATTTATAAAATAATCTTTATTTCCAAACGTTTCGACATTCAATTTAATGTCATCATCAGTGGATCCACCGCACCTCATCAACTCCGTCACCTCCAACAGACTTAAAACCCTTAACAGTATGCATTCTTCTTTTTCCCCAGAAAAAAATTCTAAAGACAATAACTATATAGGCAACGTTTGTTTACCTTACGTAAAAGAACTTTTTCCAGTGTGGAAAAAACTTTTTCATAAGGTAGACATCAGACTAACTGCAACATAGATCTAACTCTTAAATCCCTCTACAAACCTGAAATCTCCCACTAGTATAGAACGTACTTCCAACATTGTTTACAAAATAAATTGCAATGATTGCCCTTCTACTTACATAGGTGAACCGGACAAAATTTAATAAAAAGACTCAAACAACACGACAATAATTCGAAAAACCCCAACCAAAACCAAACTATGATAACAGAACACATAAAAAATTTCAAACACTCCTTTAACTTTATAATGCCAGTATTCTCTACCATGAACGGAACACCATTCAGAGACGTTTTGCAGAATCTTGTTTCATATCAATATGTGACCACGTGGTGAACAAAAGATCGGATTCCTCCTTACTCTGCGATAACTACCAAGTAATGCTAAATAATGTTTCCAAATTTATCTCCTCTGAACAAAACTAATTGACCTTACTAACCTTGCCAACACTTCCTAGTTTAACTTCGGCCTTGATACCCGAGCTTTACCTACCCATACATAGCAAATTTTGAATAAACCTTTAAAAAAATTTTATTTTAGATTTTTGAGTTATTAGTATAACTACTTAGTAATACTAAATAATATTTCCAATTTTTTCTCCTAATTCTAACCATACAAACCTAGCCTAACATTACTAGTTTCAACTTCCGACTATTTTCTACCTACCCGCCCATAACAATCCTGGAATGACCCTTAAAAATCTCTCAAAACATGTGGTGACTTTTATACATGCCTCGGTACTAGCAAAGTACAGAAGTCGTGGCAGAAATTACATAATTCTACTTACATTTTTGTTCAATAAAACTATCATTTTTCTGTTTACATCATACAAAAAAATTATATAAAAAAATGCATAGTGCTGACAAGTTAGTTGTATAAATGTTAGTGCCAAATCTCTAGTGCTGTGTACACTTCTCTATATGTAACTAACCAACGTAATGTAAGTCCACTTGTATTTTATATGTATTATCCATCTTCATAAATAATTTGTTTGCTTACATATATACGAGTTTACATATATTGTATGTTTATATATATATATATATATATATGTATTTGTATGTATGTATGTATATATATGTATATTGCTTTTACATGTATGTTGTATGTATGTGCATATTTATATGTGTATACATGTAATTATATATACGTATATATGCATGTATGTATGTGTATATATAATATATATTGTATATATATTGTATATGTATATGTATGTATATATAATATATATATATGTATATTATATATATATATATATATTTTGTGAGCATTTATGTACATATGTATATATATGTATTGTGGGAATATATATATATATATGTGTATGTATATATATATGTATATATATGTGTGTATATATGTGTATATACATGTTTATGCGTATATGTATGTGTATACGTGTATAGCTATAGTTACATAGATAGGTATGAGTATATGTATGGTTCATACATGTACATGTACGTCGTTGTGAATATGCATGCACGTTGCATATATGTATATACGTATATTCATATGTGTATAGTCTTACATGTATATGTGTACATATATAGGTATATATTGTTGTATCTGTATATGTATATGTGTATTATATGTTTGTATGTGTGTGTATATGGATATATGCACGTATATATATATATGTATATATATATATATATGTATATGTGTGTATATGTGTACGTACATATATGTATATATGCGTAAGTTTATATGAGTGTACTTAAATATTTTTGCCTATACTTTTTAATTATTTATTTAATTCTAGTCTCTACTACCTTTCCTATCTTTTATATTTGATTTGTTGTTAAGTGTTGCTATTTGTTAATTTTTCTCTTATTGTATAGTTACTTTACCAATCCACATATATTATAATTACCTAGATATGCTAATTTTCATACTGTTTTTAGATCCACTGATGATGACATTAAATTGAATGTCGAAACGTTTGGAAATAAAAATTATTTTATAAATCTTTGGCTTTTCTTTGTTTGATGTATCGCCCTCAAGAACTCACTCATATATATATATATATATATATATATATATATATATATATATATATTTGTGTGTTTATCATAAAATTTAAATATAAATGTAAACGTAATGGCAAATGTACATGTAAATAAATTCATAAGGAATCATTTTTATTAACTTATAAAAACTTATCTATAGTGTCTTCAAAGTGATGAAATATGCCCAATATTCAAGTAAGGCAAAAGCTCCCTTGTTTTGATCTACCTAATATGACGCGACTCGTATAGTCGTACGGCGAAGGCTCTTGAGCGCTTATCATAAAGCGAAACGGCTTTTGTGTTAAACGATGAACAATGAATTCACCTCAGAATCCCAAGTTATATATGAAGCGCCTTTACGCCCGCATATTTCAAACTTCTCGCTTACGCCTTTAATAATTTCAATTTTCATGTTGATGTGTCATTTAAAGTCACATTGAATATGATATCTCGAGAGGTAGATTTCATGTTTAAGTGATGATTAGAATATCTTATAGGAATGAATTTTATATTATGATGCACAGTTCTAAAAAATAGATACCAATGAAAACAATTTTGTACTTTTTTTCAAAGCATTCGCAATACCTTAGCTGCATTGAAACGAAATATAGAAGCGCGTAGGCACCACGCCGCAGTTTACGGATAAACATTGGTTCGGAACCCATAGAAAAGTGAACAAAACTTGTTCTTATCATTAAAATATTTATACAATATTTGATAATTTGATGTGCATATGACTAATGATCATTTTTGTACGCCAAATGGTATTTTCTGTCCCGTTTCGTATTGGATCTCCAAAACCGCTAGACTTGCCTTCCCAAAAATTTCTTCGGTTCTTTCGTCAATACAAATAAAATATTTTTTGAATCATACAAATCGGACACTCCGTTCTCTCAAAAATTCAATTACCATTTTTCGCACTTTTTGCCCCGTATTTCCGAAACGGCTCAACCTGTCTTCGCCAAAAACTAATCAACACGCCCCCTTATCAATACGAATCGAATGTTTTTGAAATCATTCAAATCAGTTGACCCAAGTTCCCGAAATCCCCGGCGAAAATTTGTATCCGCTTATATACACACACATTTATACATACATCCATTTTTTCTAAGGTACGCCAAAATATTCAAAAACCTAAGAAAAAATATTTTCGATTTTTTTGCGATTACTATAACTCAAAATAATATTAAGATATTAAATTTATACAAGTTCAAATAATACCAAATTCATTTATTCAGTTCAAATAATACTAAATATATACTAATTAATATGTGAGAGCACAATTACATGAAACTTCAAAACTTATATCGAACTTCTAAACTTATAAGGAGGAAGTTTTATAATCATCTCTTCATAGCGGAATATAATCTTGGTCTTAACTATTATTTTAGCAATTACCACTTGCCTTTCATAAAATAACTCTGAGGTTATTATGTGTTATTATAGAATATATAAAAATGTTATCGATATATTAAATGTTATACGAGCGCGTTAATATTATGATTGTATTAAATATTTGAAGTAATATTGATAAAAATTACTTGTAACCTCTTACTATTATTTGCTTCGATTGGAAATTTTCAGAGAATTGTTTCTTATAAATTTGGAACCATTTGAGCCCTTGGGAGCAGGAAAATTCGAAAATGTCCATATTAAGGGCCACTTTAATATATATATATATATATATATATATATATATATTATATCAAAAAATACTCAGTGTTTTTATGTTAAATTTTACCATCGTGATTCGATTAGTTGGGATTAAATTCGTCTAAGAGATTCTCTGCTACGTATAAATTACAAAGTTTTACTTTGTAATTTTTCAAAGAATTATTCAAATTAAAGATTACAAAGTCTTGTCATAAATAAATTACGAAATGAGACATTAATTTAATTACCGTTTTCCACTTCTCGTTTTGAAGTTCTCAGGCACGTGTTATAAAAGTGTCCTAGGTTCCTAAATGGCCCAGAACTGGTGTTGAAAGCGAGCAACTCTGAAAAGGATAATTACTTTTTAACTTAATTATGAGACAAAGCCATGATATGAAATAGAGAAATTAAATTTTGATGTTTTTAATGGATCATTTTAAATAAAGGGTATAAATATTATTATGACATAATTAGGAATCTACTCTAGTAAACCAATTTTATTCCAACTTCCACAATGTTAAATATATTGTATTGTATGTGTGTGTACTTATATCGCACCTGCTTTAATTTAAAAATTTTATTGACACCTTAATTCCAGCAAAATATCATCCAAAATAACTTACCAAAGAATTTTTAACTAGAAGTAGTAACCTTTTATAATTGGAAATATTTATTGATGTTCATGTGGAAAATAATTAATTAAGAAATAATTAACGATTTTTGCATTAAATCTATATTTATTTTATTATAGCATTAATTTAAAAATATTTCATACATTTAATCAGAAACTAAAGCAAAAGAAATAGAATTGTACGAACTAACTTGGAATCGGTATGGTTTAAGCAATATAATTGCTCAAAGTAAAATTGGATCTTTCTGTTTGTGAAATAGTGTGTTTGTATTTAATATATAATATTTTTAAAGCTCCAATTGGAAGCAATTTAACTTGAGGATAAGAGCAATACTTTCAGTTAACTCATATTTCTTAAAAATGATTTTATTTGGATACTATTTCTTAACCCATTGAAAACTTATGCACCAACTTATAAATAAAATAAAATAAATATTTTGTATAACAGTTCCAGTAATATTTTTGAAGATAATCTAAAAAAAATTGAGAAATTCTTAGAGCATATTTATGTAATAAATTTGTAATTAAATAATACATCTAGCACCCATTTCAATCATTTATAAATGTAGACAAATGTATGTACAAAATCTACATTTTTTCTTCTTCTTAACCGATTACATGAACGTATATAATGCCCTATCAGAATAATTTATTATGTGCTAAACATGATTAAATTCTGTTCAGTGCCCTGTACAAACTTTGGACATAATTCATAAATAAGAAAACGTGATGCTTTAATCTTTTCAAAAAGTTGTAGTCGACTTCTGACAGTTCTGACATCTTGACTTCGTGATAAATTAACAGAAATTATTTGGTAAGAGGTTGTTAGTACGCGGCCGTTATGCAAATTGATAATATATATATATATATATATATATATATATATATATGTATGTATATAAATATTTTAGGGTGTAGAATTATATTGAAGTACCTGGGCATGACATCCTGCTTGATTTGATTTATATTTTTTGCAGAATATTTATGAAACATTTCGAAATTCATCCTCTCTGAAAAATATAATTACCCAAAAATCTGATGGTTATGCTTCTATATATAACAAAGATTATGTTTTACCAGTCTGGCTGGTAGATGGATGAGGAATGGATTTGTAAATATTCATTCGAGCTTCGAACAAAAAATCCAATAAGTATATTGGGAGAAAAATTAAAAAAAAAATCCATAAATATATTGTTTTTTATATCTAATCAAGATCATGTTTGTTGACAGATCTCCTAAAGATGAAACGTACTTATTTCCAAAACGTCGATTATAAATGAAAAGCTCTTAAAAAGCTAAAATATATGGTTAGAAATATGAAAAAATGAACAAAAAAGGCATTCATTCATTTTTTAAAAAGAAGGAATTGAATAAGGTTTAAATTTCTCTCAAAAAGTTTTACATAATATTTTAGTCTTCTGTACATATTGTCATCTTTAGCGCAGAATGAAAAAAAATATAATGATTTTATAAAATATATAATATAATCATAAGTTATTAATGATGATCTATGGTAAAATTAATGTTAAAAATTGAAAACATATATAATTATATTGTGTTTTAATAAGTAGTTATTCATTAAAATCGTTTTTATTTAATTTAGAAATATATTAATTTTTAGAAAACATTTATATTATATATTTATATATATTATTTAACTAATATTTTTTGGCATTGATACGGATGACTAATTTATTAAAGAAATAGCTTAAAAAATTATATATAATAATATGAATAAATAAGATAACAAATAAGATTTTCATTACTATTTCGAAAAAAATTCTTATTACACGACGATATTCATTAACTTTTAAATATTTCAATAACGTGGTACAAAAAATGAGAATACCTGTACAGAATACCAAGAATAAAATACAAAAGTATTATATAATCTATAAAGCTAAATAGCAAAGGTTTAAAAATAAGCTCAGAAAACCCTTTCTGCGGCAAAAATGCTTAATATGAAATTCTAGTTGATGTTGCTTTTATTGAAAGTCTTCTTTGTAGCATATAGTTAGTAATCCATCAATAAGTTTGAACCAGGAGTTAATAATAAAAAAGTAAAGTAAAAATATTAAAAGTAAATAATGAACGAAAAAAAGCTTGGAAGTAAATACTTTATAACGTTTTTTTAGTTTAAAGCAGTATATATTAATGTTGATAAATAAATATTAAAAATTTTATTAATACCTATATTAAACGAAGACGTTCTGTTATGATTTTATTTTTAGTTGAATTCATTTTAGAAATTATTTATGTAGTATAAGATTATAATTGCAAAAAATATGATACATCAAGTTCAAATTTCGTAAATTTAAAGTTTATTAAATATCGGTAATGGAAGATACTTTTTAACTCCCAAATTGGAGATAAGTATTAGAACATTCGGTAAATTAGATTAATAAATAATGTCTTGTGTCAAATGTTTGTAAAAGTTACGTAAATTTTAATGTAGATATTTCTATAACGCTAAAAAACATTATATATTATTAAAATATAAATATGATTTGAATGTAGTAAAACGAATAGTAAATACATTGGGATATTTATTCCCAATTTCCTATTTATTTACTTAATTTATTTAACTATTCAAGCAAAATATTTATTAATAATAAATATTATTTATTTTTAAGTTAAATAATATTATTTGTTAAAATATATTTATTTAATAATATATACTTGATTTACCATTTATTTCATAACGCTCAATTTCAAGTACTATGCTGATATAGATAAGTTCGCAACATTATTTCCTAATTAAAATTATTACCAAAAACTTACAAAAAAAGCTTGAATAAAGCTTATAAAAAAGAAATGTTAAAATTATCTAATATAAATCAAAATGAAACATTTTTTTAATTGTTAGGTGTTAATTTATTTCTTTATTAAAATGTATTTAATGACATTTCATTATTTTTAGCATACCTGTAGATAGGTTAATTGTTAATTTTATTGACTAAGTTAATTTTATTATTTAATTTAATAATTTTTGAAGTATTTCATAATTATTGATGTTAGTAGTTTGACAACATTAATCAGTTTTCAGAGAAAAATTTCAGGAAATATCATCATGTAATTATTCTATATTTTGTATATAAAAATAATGTATTAAAATATTGTTTAAAAGGTCCAATAGATCGTAATAAATTAATTATGCAAATAAATTAAAATACGCAAATATACATTTTGTTAACTAGAATAAGAAGTAAAACTGAATCAAATGGATAATAATAGAGATACCTGATAACGTCAACAAAAACTGAATTTGAAAATATTTTTTTATTTTTGTATTGTTCTATACCAATTGTGAATTCTATGAGTTGTTATACTGAGATTTCCAAAATAAAAATAGAAAAAAATAATACAATGATTATAAAAGCATGATAAAAAAATATAAGAAGGAAGTATTAAAATAAAATTCAAGTTTATTCAAATTCATTAAATTATAAATATATTTCCTAAAATGATAGTTTCTGCATATCCTTTTTTATTTGCCATTAGTTCATCGACTACTACATCACTTCAACGTGGCTTTTACGTTGATAATGACACAGCAATATATGAATTCAGAAAAAAGTTAATATTAATGACCTATCGGGGTAGTAAACGTCGGTTCATGAAAGGTTATCCCTTGGAACACACCTATATATTTTTTCTATATGTTTGCCCCTATGAATAAAACATAACGTTTGACTCCCACATATGAGTCAAAGACATATCGATTTGACCGACTGAGCCAGTATTGGTCGTGTGGTAGGTTGGCATTTTGTAGAAGGAATTGGGCGAACAAACTTAGAGCAGAAATGGCCAAGCCAAAATGGGTTTTGCAGACCGCAAAGTACGTGCATTTGGACATAGACAGTACTTGGAAATATTGTTACATTCAAATGTATCGAAGCATTGCATATGGAATAGTTGTGGAACTTGGAAATTTCAGGTAATGAGTTAAAATTGAATTCTACACAGCAGTTCACTACACACAAAAACATTTGGAAATGCAAAATTATTCATGTCGAGGAAGAATAATATATTTAAAATAAAATTTGAAGTAAAAATCTTAAGTAGTAATTAAGCCCCTTAACCAACAGTTATACTGTACAGGCCAACAAGTATAACAGATTATTTTCTCTTAACAAGAGCGGGAGCAATTTATAGATATCATATCAACTGTTCCACAAAAAATCCTGATTAAAAAATCTAAACTCAAAATTTTGTTAAATATTTTACTATAATGAATAAGTATTATTTTATGTAGATGGAAGTTGTAATATACAAATGAAATAAGTTTTATAGTACTGCAAAATTTCGTAGTTATCGTATCCAAGTTCTTGCATATTATAACCATATTTAACACTATATTTTGATTTCTTATAGTTTATGTAGTTTATGCAGGTAAGCCCATAAAAATCTCTTTTTACTTTATATTGTGTTCGAAATCTATTACCTCAAGTGATAGTTTAAGTTTATGCTGTCTGATATCAAGCTGTCGTGGTTGGAAACTAATCCGGACTACTTTATGCTAGTCCACGTTCTAAGCCGTTACGCCATTATTTATATTAATTGATGGTTTTCTATTTTATCATTATCACGGTATTAATGCGCAAAAATAGTTAATTTATAAAAGTAAAAAAAGTTTTTAGAGGTATTAAAAAAGTTGTAGGACTGTAATAGTAATTTCTAGTACCACAATAGTTATTTATAGTACTACGTTAGTCGGTTTTAGTACTACGATATTAATTTATAGTGCTATAAAAGTTTTAGTTCTACGATAGTAATTTATAGTACTAAGTTAGTATGTTTTAGTACTACGATAATAATTTATAGTACTGCAGTAGTACGTTCTAGTACTACGTAGTAATTAATTACATTAAAGAACTATGATTACAATATGATTGAAGTATAATATCGTAGTAATATAATTTAATTATATTAAGTCTGTTATGATGTGTTTAAAATTGGTTGAACTTTTAGAACAAAAATAAATGGCAAAAATTTCTCAATGCAAAAAATATCAAATCGCCAGCTTATAATTCCATCTAATTGAAAATATCTCGAATAAAACTATCACAAAAATCTATACCTTTCAGGTAATTTAATGCATCATGAAAATAATATATTTTAAAACTAATTCAGTTAAACAGTTATTTCTTATTTACTTAAAACTTTGCTAACGAATACACTAACCAACTTTTTAAATTTGCTTTCAAGTTCGACACCAAGGGACAACAACAGTCTACTATTAGTAAATGGAGATCTCATGATTTATTTATTATGATTATTAATGAATGCCTGTTTCTCGTACAATACCGATTCTAGTGTATATTTGTAAGATGCTATATGTTTTTAAACTGCTTGAAAAGTCAACGATTGATGGTAAGGAACCATTAATTTTTGGCATCAAAGTTCCATCATCTGGTCGTTCGATTTTATTCTCATTTGTCTTCCGACTTTGTCACATTTCAAGACTTATTTCAAATGACTTCTGTGTTCTTATTTGGCATTCATATATATTAGGAAACGATGACTAGAGACATCTTGGAAAGCTAGCTTTACTTCTGGACAAATGGTTTTGCTGATTTATGTATTTTAACGAGATGCCAGTTGCATCTATATCTAATATATAATATTGCTTAACATTATATATTTGCTTGCCGAAAATGCATAACAATGAAAAGTTTTAATAGAGTTTTACATTAAAGTTAATTATTTTCAAAATAAAATTTTAAAATAATTCAATCAAAACTTTAATTAAAAAATCAGCAATAATAATGGCTATTAGTAATTTTGTAAGTCCGCATTACAAAATAAAAATAAAAGTAGTCGTAAAACCTAAGTTGTGTTTATAACTTTCTTTTATAAATTGGCATTCATTTGAGTATCCATTTGACCATTTTCAGTGCATAAACACACAACAAATACAAAAAACACAAAAACGACAAACTTTCAAAATTCATAATTCACCACGTTTGTTGTTTATATTTAATTTTAGTTAAATTATTCAGGATAAACGTGTAATATTATTTTATAAAATTATCTACTATATAAAAATTTGCTGATCATTATTTGTGGTTTTTAAATAATTTGTGTGTCTTTTCATAAGAAAAGCCGTTTTGGGACTCTAAACGTTTGCTTGTATGACGACCAGTTTTTTGTTTACTGATACATTATATTTGGTACTAATTTCTTTGTATTATTATATTATTTGATGCTTAAAAAAATCATTAATAGTAATATATACATCTGAAAATTTATTATAATTATATAGTGAATTTATTTGATAAGTTTTCTATTTAAAAATAGTTTTTTTTCTGCACTAATTACTGTTATCAACTTGTCATCATTCATACGTACTGATCCTGAACGTTTTACATGTAGTGAAAAATTTTATGGATATTGAATGCTTGTTCGAAACTTTATGTTTTATTGATTTCAGATTATAAATTATATTTCATTATATATATATATATATATATATATAAAGCGAGAGGTTTTTCTTCAGATGGTGAAATAATATGATAAAAATTGTTTCTTGGGCATCCATCCAATAATTAAAAAAACAGTTTTAATGCAAAATGTTTTAATTAAGAGAACATACGTTTCGGGTCCAGATTTGACCCATCTTCAGTGCATACAAATAAATTTTAAAAAAATATAACACAAAGAACAACACAAAAATGCAACGAATAAATAAGTATGAAATGAAAAATTGAAAAAACATCAAGTTATGAAAATTTTTGAAAATTGTAAAAACTAAAATAAATAATATGTTTTATTGTAAAAAAGCTTATTCCAAAAACACATCTTGTTAGTTTGGAGACAGAGTTGACGTAACTCTGTCTCCAAACAGCACTGTATGCACTGAAGATGGGTCAAATCTGGACCCGAAACGTATGTTCTCTTAATTAAAACATTTTGCATTAAAACTGTTTTTTTAATTATTGAATGGATGCCCAAGAAACAATTTTTATCATATATATATATATATATATATATATATATATATATGTGTGTGTGTGTGTGTGTGTGTAACAATGAAATGTTTCTCTCTGTGTAAAACTATCATGGTTTTATTATGAGCAAACAGAGTCACGTATTTTGAGTTTGTATTTGGCAACGTCCCAAACGGACTTATATGGCTCCCAATATTCAAATATCTAACAAGCTTCTTCTATAATGTTTATTTTGAATTTAATATATATCGATTACGTGATTCCGAGATATTATTCTAAACGCTCCGAACTAGAAGATATATATATATATATATATATATATATATATATATATAAACAAAAATTTACAGATTGGAAAACTTTTAATTGGTAAAATAAAATTATATAAAATTACTGATTAAATATTGATTCATGACAATTGATTCATAATTTACTCTAAGAATCTAAAAAAAGATGTGTATTAATTAAAAAAATAATAACGACTACAATAAACACACAACGATCCAGAAACAGCAACAAAAGAATTCCACTCAAACGGTTTTGATACAGAAACTTAGAAAATCGAACTGAAATATCTTTTTTACCATAAAGGCATCTTTGTACATTTGTATTGAAAAAATATTGGCTGAATTCTCATACAATATCGAGTTACGTATGGCAACAAATAACAAAGAATCGGATGCACTTGTTTTCAGAATATTTTGATACGGAAAAATTGAAATAGGTATTCATGATACGACGAAAAAGCCCGCGGCATGAACAGCGAATTCTGCGGCAATGCAGATCAACACTTCTGCCGTGATATTATTGAACCAGTGGCGCAGAAATATGTATCAATGACAAATGTTGATGTACAAATAAATATTTTATATGTTATTTTATATGATTTTACATAATTTTTCATACATAATTCATCTCAAGAAAATAGAGTAAATAAATCAAAATTTTTCGTATAGTTTATATGTACTATATAATATAGCCTTGTGATATTTATATACAGTGATGAAACCATTTTGTGCGATTCTAAAATTTATGCTCATCATTATTAAATTATATTTAGAAATATTTTTACGGTCATTACTATTACCCCTTTCACCAAAGCTCTAGTTTGCATTCAAAAGATCATAATGCCCAAACAACGTGAGATATTTTTTCTCTATTTTTTTTTTCATGACAGTTACGGTCATTGCTATTATCCCTTTCACCAAAGCTCTAGTTTGCACTTAAAAGCTCATAAGTTTCAAGCAACGTGAGATATTTTTTATTCTATTTTTTTCGTATATAGTTACGGTCATTACTATCACCTCTTGCACCAAAGCTCTAGTTTACACTTTAAAGCTCATAATTTTCAAACAATGAGCGATATTTTTTATTATATTTTTTCAGAGCAGTTCCGGTCATTATTATAACTCCGTTCACCAAAGCTCTAGTTTGCACTTAAAAGCTCGTAATTTCCAAGTAACGTGAGATATTTTTTATTCTATGTTTTCAGGGTAAAGCTCTAATTTGCACTTAAAAGCTCGTAATTTACAAACAACATGAAATATCTTTTTTTTTCAGGATAGTTACGGTCATTACTATCATCCCTTTCACCAAAGCTCTTGTTTGCACTTACAAGCTCATAATTTCCAAACAACGTGAGATATTTTTTTCTAATTTCTTCAGGACAGTTACTGTCATTGCAATCACCTATTTCACCAAAGCTCTAGCTTCCACTTAAAAGCTCATAATTTCCAAACAATGTGAGATTTTTTTTCTAATTTGTTTTGAGACCGTTCCGGTCATTACTATCACCCCTTTCTCCAAAGCTCTAATTTGCACTTAAAAGCTCATAATTTCCAAACAACGTGAGACATTTTTTTCTATTTTGTTTTTCAGGACAGTTACGGTCATTATTATCACTCCTTTCACCAAAGCTCTAGTTTTTACTTAAAAGCTCATAATTTCCAAACAACGTGAGATTTTTTTTCTTTTTTCAGGAATATAACTTCTTTCACCAAAGTTCTAGTTTGCACTTAAAAGCTCAATTTCCAAACAACGTGAGATATTTCTTTCTATTTTTTTTCAGGACAGTTACGATCATTACTATCACCTCTTGCACCAAAGCTCTAGTTTACACTTAAAAGCTCAAAATTTCCAAACAATGTGAGCTTTTTTCCTATTTTTTTTTAGAATAGTTACGTTCAATACTGTCACCACGTTTTGGCTTGACGTTGTATTCTGGAACACCCTGTATACTTACTTCGACTTTGCAATGTTGTGTACAGCATTGCAAAAAATAATTTAATCATTTTGGTATGGCACATAAAAAATCTAAAGTTTATTTTGCATTAGAGTTTTTTAAAACCTAATTACATTATATAAAAGCATCATATTATTATTTGATCAAATCTTGTTTATTATATTGAGACAAAATATTGGGATTAAAATGAATAAAATATTCTGATTTAGAATTAAAAAAATATGTTGAAAGAAGAAATTTCATGAAAATATAATTCAACTGAGTCACAATCAGCAAAAGATAATCAACTTCAAAATGTTAAAGATATTAACTATATTTTTTGTTCTTGCAACTAAGATGATGTTAACTTAGCTAGACATTTTGGGTTTTGTGCTTTTTTGTTACAGCTAAATTAAACAGGTAAGAAAATGTCTATAAGTGATAAAAAATATGAGAGATCTCCAAATACGAATTATAAGAACTTATCAGCAAATAAGAGAAGTTCAGAACATGATACAAAATTAAATTACATCGACTTTATTTCTGCCTATAAAGTAGCCACAATTCATGGCTTTCTTATCTAAACTCAACTAAAAAATTTCGTACTTTTTTATTTCATAAAATTGCGACACCACTGACTTCGTTTGATATACACATCGCACGTTCAAAGACATTTGACATCAAGATGTGAAAATGTCAGAGATTTGAATTTATATATGTATATATATATATATATATATATATATATATATATATATATATATATATATATATATATTATCATGTAATATACATTCGAGATGCTATTTATGGATATTTCGGCATTAAGCAACCAAGCATGACTTTTCACTAGGGAATAATGTTATCATCTTTAGGGCCATAGATCGATCATCTCTTTGGACAATGTAAAACCGTACATCCATTTAATAATATAAGGAAGAAAGTTTTAACATTATAGTATAGAAAGCTTGGAAATATTGAAAACCACTATAAGAAATTATAAAAAGTTGCTATCAATCATTGAGTTATTCAAGACTTTCGTAATAGATGGAACATAGTATAGACTCAAGTTGAGAAAACTTTCATCCATCTGAGATGAAAAAATGACATAAACCATTGTTAATATTTCTATGAAAAGTTCATAAATTGAGATTTGAAAAAAAAATATTGTTGCAAAATTATTGAAATGTGTGATTCAATAATCTTATGAAAATTACCCAAGATATACTTTCAGAATATTTTAATTCATAAAATTTAAAAATTATGATTATTCACTGCATCGATATAAAATCATTATACATTTGTAACATGAAATTTCACCCATTAGATATTTAAATTATATTATAATGGCTTATGATAGATAGGGTCACCAATGTGGGTGTAAAAATGTATATGATAGTATAAACTCCACTTGTTTAAAAATATATAAAATTTATTTATTATAAAAATATTACGATATCAAAATGACAAGTCCAATTGTCTTTTTTACGATCACTAGCCTGCTTGATTTCCCTACACACATAGATAGATAGATAAATAGATAAATTACCTATTCTGGTTTACATTAGATTTATTTAGAAGAAATATTATTCACTACCAATATAATTGCATATTGTATATTGCATAATAAATTATCTACTTTATTTCTAGATTTTTTAATCTATGTGTGTTTAAAAAATTAAATAAATTCGTGATAAAAAATATTAGTTATTGTTATATATTATTGGAGAGGTTAAATCAATAAAGTTCATCATGTTGTTTGAACTTATTATCGAAACAAGATCATATTTTTAATCAAAATCTTTTGTGTATTCTAATGATATTCAATAATTACTATAGCAGTTCAAAATTCAAAATTGAGTAATAAACAGCAACCATTATTACAAATCATTATTTTCACAGGGTATTATATGCATTAGATATTATAGAATATTATTTATCCACGAAACTACTGCACAGAATACGTTTATAGACCGATATACTCGGTAGTTAATGTACACGATTTTGTAATTACCGGCGAAATGTATTCGCAGTAATAATTTAGTTGGATACACATATGGAAACCAAGAATATATATATATATATATATATATATATATATATATGCATATATGCTTATGCATATTATATTTACACAAGAAAATGCCAGAAAATGAGAGCTAAGACACAAGACAAGAAGGAAGTAATAAGGGGGTCTTCCTATGTGATGAGTTGAAAAAATTGAATTTTTTTTTATTTCATATTTCGGTAGATTATACCTTTAAAAATAACATATTAAAATTTCAAATTGATATCTCAAATAGTTTTTGAGTTACAGCCATTTAAAAAGTATACATATAGTATATAGTACAACGATCATTTTATCTTTAAACGCGTTTTTCTCAAAACTGTGTTTTTCAAACTTGTCTCCATTGTACCTCAGAAACGGCTGGACCGAATTACTTGAAATTTACAGGGCACATTCAATATATTTAAGCGCATGGAATGATCTATTATCAATCAAAAATTTCAAAACTTCGATTTTTTATAGCAAAAAAACAAAAAAAAAAGACGCCTAATTTGCAACTTTTATTTCAAATGCCTATAAAACATCCAATTTTTTTTGTATTCATTTGATTGTAGTTCATTCCGTGCTTTTAAGCCTACAAATTAAAACGCCGTTTATTTTTTTTTGGTCAGATAAGCCGATCAGCCGGAATCGTGGAGACAGTGGAAGCTCTTTTTTTTGAGGGAGGGGTGTTTAGAGCGTTGTAACTCTAGTTGGACTAAATTTTTTTAGCTGAAATTTTATATTTATACTGTCCAAATATGTATTAATAAATGATAAAAAACTTGAAGCTCTAACTATTTACTGGTCGTAGAAAAAACATTCTAAAATATCCCTAAAAAACAGGCCGTCACATAGGAAGACCCCCATAAGTGAACTATAAACAAGTGAGGAAAGGTGTATATATTAAGGTGGTCCTTAGTATGGATGTTTTCTAATTTTCTTGCTCCTAGGGGCTCAAATGCTTCCATATTGATATAAAACAATTCTTTGAAAGTTTCAGCTCTTAATATTAACTTTAAGATAGTCCGCTCTCCAACCAAAGCCGTACCCTACCCTAATAGACAGTAACAAATTAAAATGTTACATGCACTTATTAATAATAATGTGTAATGTGTACTCATTAAGATCAAAATACTAATTTCATTGTTATGAATTATTAAGTTATTATTGCCATTAATTATTAACTTCCCGTAGGGTAAGTTATTGTAATGGGCCGAAAATCGGAATTGAAAATTTTTACATTTCTCGACGTTTTGAACGTTTCTGAACATTTTGGCATACTTCAGAAAAAATGGATGTGTGTGTGTGTATGTGTGTGTGTGTGTGTGTGTATGTATGTATGGATACAAATTTTCGCCTACGTTTTCGGGCGTACGGATCAACCGATTTGAATGGTTCAAAAAACATTCGATTCCTATTGATAGGGAAAAGAGCTGATTAGTTTTTGGCAAAGGCAGGTCGAGCCGTTTCGGAGATACGGAGCAAAGAGTGCAGAAAATAGAAATCGAATTTTTGAGAGAACGGAGTATCCGATTTGAATGATCTAAAAACATTCAATTAGTAATGATTGGGAGAAGTGTTTATTAGTTTTTGGCAAAGGCAGGCCCAGCCATTTTGAGGATAAGGAGCTAAATATGTAAAAAATGGCAGTTTTTGAGAGAACTAAGCGTCCGATTCAAATGATTCAAAAAACTTTCTGCTTGTCTTAACAAAATAATTGATTTTGGAAAAAAAAATTTGTTCCATTTTTTTTTTTGTATATCGAAAATATTTCAGATTTTATATTTAATTCTGACAATAGTTCTAATATACTTTACAAATAATTTCAATTCTGCAATTCAGTTTATATAATTCTTATAAATATTACACAATGTTACAATATTTATAATAATCTATTTGAAAACATTCAGTATTCCTCGAACATTTCGTTACGGTACGGGAAGTTCCAGCAATTTGCCTTAAGGCACGATGCCATAATTGCCTCAAGACAGAATTCCACTTCCAGCTAGTTATTGTAATTAATTGAAATGTTCGTCAAAAATTGTACAAAGTTCTGATGCATTATGCAGTTGTAGTTCAACCAAAAGCCTTTCATTCTACCTATTTGCCGCATTTACGGCAAAATTGTGTGACAACTACGTACTCGTATTCTGTGGACTCTGGAGAGTTTACAACAACAACTACTCTCGACTATGGAGCAGGGAAGTTCTCATAAGGATTAGGTGTCACCGGATTCAACACCCCTTAACTCATATGTGGCTTGCATATCAACCCCTCCATTTATATATATATATATATATATATATATATATATATATATATATATATATATATATATCTTATATACATACATATACATATATATTATAAGTAAATGAATTTGATGTTGATTGTATCTCAATATTAAATATCTCAATTTTTAGAGAATAAACACATAATAACAATAATACAATATTGCTAAATGTCTATAATTAGTGTGAATATATGAATGATATCAATAACATTTTGTCATAAAAACCTTTATTATCTTAGGCAGATAGAACTATTCTTCTGCACTTCGTCCCTTTAAATCAGAGATAAAGCCCCCTATAAATAAGGTGACCATACGTCCCGCTTTGGCCACCTTGAGTCCCGGGATTTTCTAGCAGCTATATTTGTCCCGAATTTATATCTTTTGTCCCGGATTGGCCCGATTTTTTTCAAAAATTAATACGTAAATGAACAAAAATTATGAAAAAAAACAAACGTATTTTTTTTCAAATTAATTATAAAGAGTATTGTAAAGAATTATATACAAGCACAAAAACATGAATATCATGTTAAAAAAGTATTACATATAATCGAATAGTAAAGTGCTTACTAAAAGTCTGCAATTCTGATTGAAAAAAATTGATTCATATAAATAAAAACCGTTTTTTTATTGTATCTTATTATAGCGTTTGTAATTAGCCCTCCATCCGCATCTCTGTTTAGCATAACTAAAAATTGCCGTCCCGGTTTTGACTTAAAAAAATATGGTCACCTTACTATAGATTATCAACATATTTTCCAGGAATAACTTTGATATTTTATTATAAGAAAAAAATTTCAATTTTATATTTAACTAAGAATATTTTTGACCACAATTTGGTTTAAGGTAGAGCGGGGTATAAACGTACACAGGTAAAAAAGTCCACAGCAGATATCTCATAAACCAACAAAATTAAAAGATGTTGAACGAGTATATTTAAAAGTAGAGGGACAAAGATATATAATCAGCCATCACCTTGATTTTTGATTGGGAGTACTGCCGTTTAGCCTTTGGGTTAAGGTGACAAATTAAAAAAAAACAGCAAATATCATATTTCTACAATGATGTTGGGAGTTCTACTGAACATAGTCAGATAGTTATTAGATACGTGTAATTTGTTGTAATATATTTGGTCTTGCTTTTACAATATAGTTTATATGTAGGTATATACATATACATAACTGATCTACGAAAATTAGTTTATTTTATTTAAAAAAAAAACTTGTTATATTTGGGGTGAATCACGCTTTTGAAAAAATAATAAAAATTCAGTTTATTATAGAAACTCATAGTTTCTAGATAAATTTTTAGCAAACCTTTCCGTTTTACATAAATATTTTATAAATTTCTGTACAATAATGTCATAGCTGAACTATAAGCAATATTTCCTTTTTGCATAAATGTTTGTTTGTTAAAAATTTAGAAATAAATGTTTTTACAATTGAAAAATTATAATTGAATATACTAGATATAACACATTGCATTTTTACGAAACTTCTAATAATTTTATTACAGGGTTACTGAGTGTATATTGATTATCCATACAACATTTTACAAAATTGTGCTAAAAATTTGCCAAATGAAGTTTTTGTGTGATATCACGGTTTATCAACATCTATGACCATTATATAAGCAGTATGGATTCCTTCTGCCCTAGTTACGAGTCTAATTACTTGTAGGCAATAACTCTAATTCTAAAATAATTATATATCGATTTATAATTTCGATGAACCAGTCCGTACAAAAACTATCCTCAGTTCTACCCCCATGCTCTTGTATTTTCTCTATCCGAGTATCACAATATGTGTCCTGTTATTATGTTTCAATTGCTGGGGATTCCGAATATATGGAAAAAGGTTAGGAAAGTGATTCGACAAAATGCGTTCGCGTTTATTTTCGTCGATTTCGATAAAAAAGATAAATGATAGACCACAATAGCGATTACGGAACAGATTCACATAATAGGTAACTAATGGCGTTTTCTCTTTGATTACGGTTATTGAAATACACACACAGAACGGAAATATTTATGAGCCAGTCCTTGGCGTAAGGTCGACGGTTGGGAAAGGCAAATATAAAATTAAGCACATAAAATCAACGATATCGGATTTTACTCATCTATATACAAATATCAGCAGTTACTAAAAAAGGCGATGAAAACAAATCATGAGTGTTAATTTGTAATATAATCTAGGGGGGTCCATAAATCATGTGATCGATTTTTAAGGATTTTTGGACCCTGGAAATACGAAATTTTATTTAAAATTAACCCCTTTCCCCACCAATATCGCGTGCATTTTAAGTTCCCTCAAACAGATTTTGGAAACTTTTTGAAAAAAATTGAGTTTTTTTTAAATTCGGGTTAAAAATTTTACCAGAACATTCTCCCCATCTTGATTTTTCGTGATTTTTGCCAATCCCCTAGTTTGTAAAACTGAAATGTAGCAAAAAAAAAAATTCTATAAAAATGAGTTGAACAAAACGACATAGAATATTTAAAATTTTAATATAAAATCAGTCTGTTATAATTTAGTCTCATTTTAAGTTTGATTTATTGACATATTATAAAAACAAGAAATATCATATTTTATAATTATATCCAGATTTTTTTATCATTTTAATGAAACTTTGCATGGTCTTAACAAACACTACATATTACGAAAAGTGGTTTAATTATGAAAATTTATTAAAGTTGAGCAGATGGGGCTGTGCTTTTCGAAAATGCATTGTCTAATTTAAGTATTAAGCATGTGTATGTTTTTTGTTTAAAATATATAATATTTAAACTAGTTGATGTAGTTGTATCATAAAAAAAATTCAATACGCTGTAATAGCTTCTAACATTATAAGGACTTAAGAAAACTTGTTATTTTTATAAACCACTAAATAAATACTTGAAACTTTTGATTAAGTCGATTATTTACACATGAAATTCACGCATGCAGTTTGCACCAAGTTTCAATATATGTTACAATTATTTGTGTAATATCTTATAACACAAATTGATAGTTTATTTAAAATAAATAATAAACTAATAAATGTATGTTTTTAATAGTGATATTATTAATTATGAATGCATGTCTATATGATAATATTATTTAAGACCAAAAAATTCAAAATGCATCAGTCATTGAAAGTCAGTAAAAGTAAAGATAAATAAATTAGTGGACGAGGAAAATTACTTAAAGTTAATGAAAGTATGATATTAATACTTTTAATAATAGTGAAATTGATTTAGATATGTTGTTAATGAAATGAATAGATTTTTTCAAGAATAAAATGAAATAAAATATTAAAAATATCAGTAGATATTAATGCTGATAAGAATTTTTGTTATTAATATGTACCTCCGCTCAATTTTATTCATAAAAACATCAATGTGCTTTGAATAGTGTTGATGAAGGTATCTGGTGTTCAAATGAATTGGAATTTTATAAAAAAATTAAGAAATAATTGTAACATATTGACTTGGGTGTTTCATAGCATAACAATTTCAAGCCCTAGATTGGGATAACCTGATATCGTGCAGCAGCAATGTTGTTTTTCACTTAACAATATAGATCAAAAATATGATTCCAAATAAAATAACCCATTCCTAGCACTGCGGTGTAAAATGGCAATGAAAAATCTCTCACACTATTTTTTCCTGAATCGAGTTGGAGTTTAACTCAATATTTTATTATTCTGCCTTATTCTGAGGGTACTGATGTAAAAGATTAGATTATTACTTTGTCACTAAATTTATATACTGCAGTAAAGAATTCGGTAGAATACTTCAGAATAATTTGTCTTATTCTGAAAGCTCTGAAGTAAATAATTTGCTTCTTACTATTACGTTAAATTTATATACTTTAGTAAAATATTCAGTAAAAATATGTGTTCTATTTAAATCACTTGAGGTACTAATTAAATGTGTATGCTTTAAAATTCGATCTAAATCGAATAAACCTAAATAAGCTATTATTCCTTGCAGCTTGGGTTTTATTTTGCACAGCGTGTAGAGCAATAATGTTTTTGTAGAAATTTTCATTTCAATTTATCCAACTTGAAACGTGTACTACAATTCACGACAGAACTAGCAAAGAACTTGTGGAAGAACACCGATAAAAGAGCTGTTGAGGTCAGGATTGCACGATGCATTCGGGTTGGAAATCATATTATATTAAATCCGGATGAAAATAGTACGGATCAAGAAAATAACAAAAGTTGGACAAGGGATTATATGAATGTTCTAGGAAATAACATACCTAATGCAGCGGAAATAGAAACATTCTCAATTTTAAAAGCACTAACAATTAAATTCATTCAGTACATTTTTTTATGAAAAGCAACCAAAACTACTCTCATATTTTTCGTGATGATGTAATTGCCTATAATCTAGAATTATTAGAAGATATCCCAGTGGTTGTCCATGCTTTTCATGAATAGTATGAAATAACAATTTTTGAATTTTTTAATCGTTGTAATACACATTTTGCATCAATACTTCTAAGGGGAAATTACGCCAAATTTCTAGTAAAATTTGGTAAAACTACTGATTGTTATTAGGCATTAAGAGACAAAAATTGCACCTGAAATCTTGTAGTTGCAAGTTCAAAGCTGTCACAGCTTTTAATGAACTTTCTATAATATTTTTGCATTTGAGGGTTCTAAAACCGATTAATCTGTTCTATGAGTTGCTTTGATGAAATCAGTCATAATCTGGAACTATCATAATATAAACCAGTCCATTTTTTTGTAAATAGTATGGGATTATTATTTTTGAATTTTTTAATCATAGCATATATGATATATGCATATTTGTAGTATGTGTATTAAGTAGGTATTGTGACAAAAGTTCAAGGTTCTCTCTTTAGGGGATGGGTTTTTGAGCCTTAAGAGTGGGGGTTGTGTACCCTGGGTTTACTGTATTTTAAGCTATAATATCAATAATCGTAACAATATGTATGCCGAATATGATTTTTCTATCCAGTATTTAAACAAATGCATCAACCAATTGAAATTTTTCAAAAACACTCAATTTGACAACACATAAATATGTGTATCGTTTTATGATTATTCACTAAATTGTTATATTGGCATTATTAAATTAGTCAAAAAATGCTGCTAATGTAAAATATTTTTGAGAGATATAGTATGAAAGGGAAATCGGGAGCATCCGATTTCCCAAACACATTCAATTTGTAATGATGGAAAGAATTGGTGATTAGTTTTTGCAAAAAGCAGGTCCAGCCATTTCGGAGATACAGAGCTATTTGTGCAAAAAATTACAGTGTTTGAGAGAACAAAGCGTGCGGTTTGAATGATTTGAAAAACTTCCTGCTTGTGTTGGCAAAACAATGGCTTTTGAGAAAAAAATATTTTTTTCCAAATTAAATTTTTTTGTATGTCGAAACTAATTTGGATTTTAATTTTAATTCTGTCTAAATATTAGAAAATGTCCTTCTTTTACTTTTTTGTAAGACAAATTTAAACGTCGTCGTCCAGTTCATAAGCTCTTATATTTTGTATAATATAAGAATAATAAAAGTTACGGTATTTTTAATAATCTATTTAAAAACATTTAATATTTCTCGAATAATTCGTTACGGCACGAGAAGTTCCAGCTTTTTGCCTTAAGGCACGATCCCATACACCACAATTTCTTTTTAAAAAAATGCAAATAAATGCAATATCTAACACATTTGCATCTATATTTTTCCCCTACTATAGAAGAAATAAAAGAATTTTTTTCGGAGAAATAATTTCTCGAAACTAATACTAATAACACAGAACCTTTATCCGTCTACATTCCAAACATAAATATAATATTTACATTTATGTATCCATATAGTGTATTATATGGGGTTCGATATAAAAATCTCAAGGTTCGCGCAATAATTCGTCTGCCAAAAGTTTTGCCGTTTCTAGTATCTTATCCCAGACCTTCTCCTTCGCATTTATGACGATATCAAAATGTTCTATATACAGAACAGCAACACGATACATAAATAATATTTTCTTTACATTGAAAGCCACGTTAGATATGTCGGAATATGGAAAAGTTGAAATGAAATAGTAGGAAAATGTTAAGATAGAAAAAAATTTAGAAGCAAAATAATATGCAAGTAGATCAAGGGCTCGTTGTCAACGATAATACGTTAGATAGTACGATACGGTATAATGATGGGGTAGAGCGGGGCTTAAAGGTCCGCGGGTAAAAATGTTCACGTCCGATATCTCAAAACAGGTAAAGTTAAAAAAAAAATCACAACGATATTTGAAAAAAAGTATAACTTGATTCTTATGACATTGCTATAGGAAGATAAACGGCATGTTTGAAAATCCATAACAAAAGTATAGTTTTTGCTCTCGTTGTTAGTTTTTTAGTTGCGAGTACTGTTGTTTAGTTTATAAGACCTCAATATAATTTGTAGATATACGTTATTTAATTGTTTCATAAGATATATTGTAAATTTCAAGTTAAATTCAATAGTTTTTCTTATGAAAACTTACATCTAGATGGGCTAAAAAAAACAACTGAAACCTTACCCTGACAAAGATGTGACAACATAAATAGTGAATAAAAATTAAATTTAATAGAAAATGCAATTTTACAAGAAATAAATTTAATAAATAGTTGATCTGCTGTTAAATATTTCTGACAAAATACCAGATCAAAGTTATCTCTATAAAAATGTACCCATGAAATTTATATTTTGCATTGGATGAATAATGTAACAACTATTATGTAAAAACCTTTTGAAATTAAAAATTAGATATTGCAACTGTTTGCTCCCTGATCATTTTATTTCACCCCGCCTATGGGGTAAAATGAACCAGATTACAATATTTTTAACAAAAAAACATATTTATAGAAAGATAAATTAAATGTTTTGATATAATAGGTTTGCTTTTCATAATATAATTGCTCAAAATCAAATTGGACTTTTGTGCCCCGCCCTACCTTATTTTATAGCTTTTAACAATTCTTTGAAAACAAAAAAAAATTAAAAGTATAATAAATGCTAGAAATTTAAGAAATATCTACGTGCGAGTGCGGAAAAGATATAATGATATTAGTTTCCTTAGAGATAAATGTGAAGGAATAAAAGTAGCAATTCGTTACGTAATAGAATTTATATCCACATTAGTATTATATATAGCACTTTAATTTAATATCAGTTTTACTTCTAAGTACTATTTCATGTACTCCATCACTAATAAAGAGCTATTTTTAAAATAGCATTTAGTAGTACAGATAATGGAAAATTTGAATAAAATGAGTGGGGTTGATAGAGAAAATAATTAAAATGTATTAGAATTGATCAAACACACCAAATTTTAAAATTAAACTAAATTACCAGTCAATATAAATTAAATTGCAATTATTTATGTAATTAGTAAGTTAGTAAGGATATAGAGATATTCCTCAAAAAAGACGTAGCAGTAAAAAAAGCGAAAGATATAAGAATGAGTAAATATAATTTAAATGTATTTTAACTGATTAAAAATAATACTACACTAAATTTTATTTTTGTACTAGATTAGACTATTTATTAAAATTTTCTGAACGATCAAAGAGTTAGTAGAATAGAAAGTTATAAAGATATTTTCTCTAATGAGAAAAAAAATTGATTTGAGTTAAAATGAAGTTGAAATTATTTAAAAATATTAGGACTGATTAAAACAATATTAAAGTAAATTGACAATAAAATTAGTATGATTTTTAAAACCAGTCTTATTATATATATTTGAATAATTTTCTTATTCAACTTCTGTCAAATCTTTTTACAAATATTCTAATTGATTATTTTGTCATTTAATATGTTAGTTAATATAGTTACTGGAATGAATATTGTATATATTGTATCTAAAGTGTTCAACAAAGCTTTGAATTTAGACAACTTGATTTTTCTAGTATAAACACACAAAATGATTATTTTAAGTTTAAAATAGTAAATAGTCTGTATACTACATTTAATCACTTAGACCAAGAAACTAATTTATATATTTTTTAAATATTTATAAAAATACAAATTTATTCTTGAAGTAGATTGAAAACTATCAATTAATACAATTTTTACTAATTTACTTTGGGTTTTTTTTTTTACATTAGTTTTTTCTCATTATATCGCTTTTTATTTTATTTCTACATTTATATATAAATTATATATAATTAGTTATAGAGTCGATTCATTTATTCATAAAAAAATATGTATAAGATGTTTCTTCTTTATTACCTAATTTTGATCGAGTTCTTGGCAGATATCATAGGGATGGGTGAGACACAGGCTCAATTTATTATAAATTATTTTATTTGAAAATAGTTTATTTTAATTTTACTTCTTGAGGTGTTTATATATATATATATATATATATATGTGTGTGTGTGTGTGTGTGTGTGTTGGATCTGATCTAAAACTACTGATATATCATCTTAAAAATGCCTGCGTTATTTCATATTTTATCTCCAAAGGCAGCATATTTGGCTCGAAGGTCGTGTAATTTGGGTTGAATATTTGGATTTATATTGTGCGAGATTTATTTTCGTCCGTTTTATAAGGAAGGTCAAAGTTAACATAATAACTATGGTCGGGGACACATTTAGTACGAAATAGGCAGTGCGCCAAAGAGCATGATAATGAAATCTAATACAGACGACGGATGCATAAAACCAAACAAAACCATTGTCATACCAAGCACGGAGGACTAAAAGAGAGCCGGGATAAAAAAATAAATATGAAACGCGATATCCTTTGAAATTATTCTATTTTGCTACATATTTTTATGAAAAATCTCTAAGCTTTATTTACAGAAATTACCACAATTACTGCGCAAAGTAGAGAAAAGGCTATTTCAAAGCTATAGTTGATGTTAGAACATTAATATTATGGAATCCAGATTGTTATGTGATATAAGATATCCTATTATAAAAGTCCCCAACGTAAGTTTCATTTATAAAAATTCTGTAATTAAATAAAAAGTGTAAAACTTTTCATGGAAATTATTTTATTCAATTTTTTATGCCAATTTTGACGCCAATTTTAGGTTTTAAAAACATGTAATATGCAATTTCTATTGCAAAATTATTATATTTGAGAACGATGCACAAGCAACATACATTTCAAATCAACGAATAACAGGTAATCTTTAGGTATAAAAAGACAAAAAAGTTTTGGACATCTTTACCAAAAATTCATCAAATTATAAAAAATCAATGTAAATAAGTAATCCAAAAATTCTGTAATTTACATTCAATAAAAGGGTGTAAAATTAATACTAATTGAAAATCTTATTATAATCAATACAATTGATCAAGCAACAATGTAGTGCTTCAGCTCAACAGCAATATCACAATAAAGCAACTAAATCATTCAGATTCGTTTAGTTATAGATCCTAATAGCTCTAAATAATTTTTTAAATAATAAAAAACCCTATAAATATCTTTTTATAATCAAAACGTTTGATGAAGATGCAAGCTAAAATACCTTATTGTCTTTCAGCTTTAACAACAGAATCTCAAAAAACCAAACAAAATTATTCAGATTTATTTGAGTAGATTTGAATAATAAATCTAAGCTCTATTTGCAGAAATTATAAAAGTTATAAGACAATAAAGAAGGAAAGGCTTAAAGCTATAATTTCTATTTATCATTTTTATTTTAATGTGATGCAAGTTGGTTTGTATTATTCTATATTATTAAATATTTTTATTTAAATTAAAATTGAGATATTTTATATATCACAAATAAAATTTAGATAAAAAGTGAATCAGTCAAACTTAAATTGTAAACAACTTAAAAATTCTACAATTTCAACATATGTTTATACTTGTATCACAGTATATATTAGTTATACAAGTATCACAATTCTGTACAAAAATTTTAAGAAAACTGAGTTAAACTCCAATTCGATTCAGGGAAGAAAAGTGTGAGAGATTTTCCATTGCCATTTCACACTGAAGTGCCTGAATTGGAAACATATTTTTGATCTATATTTTCAAGCAAAAATGAACATCGCTACTGCACGATGTCAGGTTGGTCAGAGCGAGGTTTGAACTCACGACCCCGTCACCATAAGTCGACAAGCTTTTATATAATTGTAAACATGTCCATATTCATATTTAATTTCTAACTCATCTTTAGTTTTATATTATATATTTTTCCTGTTATAAATAGGTATATTAGTAAAACACTTTAATTGGTTATTATTAAATATTTTCATTAATCATATTTAAATTATTTATATGTAATGATTCAAATCAAGACTAGGAACGTTTGCAAAATTACCTAAATTTTATAATTAAATAACTTTGTTTCTATTTAATTCGTGGATCGATCGAATTTTTTTATTGTTGGAAATACTATGCCAATCTCTCAATACGCACATAGAATATTTGCTATATATTGTTTTAGAATACAGATTTAAAGCGTAAAATTATGTTCAACAAGTTTAGTCTAACAAACATTTAATTGCCTAGCTCTTTTGTCAGTAAAGGATATTGTAATGACTTTCATATTGATGTAAAAATCAAAAAAATTATCATCAATGATGACAACGTCCAGATTCCGAAACAGAACATAGTGAAATTATCTTGGTCTTCATTTAGACAGCAGACTTACTTGGAAAAGCCACATAAAAACAAAAAAGCAAATAATGATCAAAATGAAAAAAATTGATTGGCTACTGCGTAAAAAGTCTAAGCTCTCTGTTGAAACTAAGTTGCTGCTATATAAATCAATCATTAAACCAATCTGGACCTACGGAATTGAGCTCTGAGGACGTGCTTACAAGTCAAATATAGCTATAATGCAGAGAACTCAGTCAAAAATTTTACGTATAATACTTAATTCTCCGTGGTACGTTAAAAATGAAACCATTCACAGCGATCTCAAAATAAAAACGGTGCAATTAACGTTCAAAGAATTTAAGGAAAAATACAAAGATAAACTGGAATCACATTCAAACCCATCAATATGCGATATTTTACAACCATTCGGCGTAAGAAGATTAAAAAGTCAATGGTCTTTTCAATTGTTAAGCCCTTCTTTTTAATTGTTAAACTAAAAAGATCTCATTGGAGTTCTTCTTAGACATCGCTCTCAAATATTGTCAATTTAGCTTATAGAAATTCTTACGTATTTCTGATTGCTGAATAAAACTGAGTTCAAAAAAATGATGACAACATTTTACCAGCTTCTAAATTCTAAATTCTAAATTCTATCATTCAAAAACCGAGATAAACATGATTTTTAATTGCCAATCTTTATTGAAAGCATAGGATAATGATGTAGAAACCAAAGATCCAACGATAATTTTTTTTTCTCGATTTATATATCAGAAAATAGCCTAACACAACATCAACAGCCTAACACAACAGTTTTTATAAGCCAAAAATAATGAATATATGATATGTAAACATGTATCTCAATTTACCTTGAAGTGCTCTGTCGGCTGCGGTTTGTGGGTTGTACAACGTCTCGCGTCGTCCGCACGCGAATGAAAGAAAATCCGAACAAGGCTGCACCGACCAGAGCAACGGATCTCGTAGCAGCATCGCAGCTGTCCTGCACGCCGGCCTGGTACACGACTGAGGTTCCTGCTTAGCTGGCGGACAATCTGGCGCATCTTCCTGTAGGCAAAATAGAATATGTTGGATTGTGATATTCTAGACAGTAATATTGATTTTTTTGTGTGATATGTTAGCTTCTGCAAATATATTCAACTGCAACCATAAGTTATGATTGTGGTATATAATATACGATATACTTCTATGTTGTAAAGGTATAAGCATTTTGTATAATAATAAACGATAAATCATTATCTTGTAGATTTCGACACTAAACGGTAAATCTTCGTTCTTCATTTTTTAACAAATCGTGAAACAAATAGGCATTTAAATAGTATGGCAAAAACGCCATGTCAAACGGTATACTGATCAATTATAAATATCAATTAATATTTATAAACGCTGTTAGAGTAGAATACTCTTGAGTGATAAACTCATATATTTTAATTATATAATGTAAACGTTAATTTAATTGGTCAAGATTTGACAAGGGCTTTTTCTATTTAACATGGGACCCTTTGAAGTAGGGGATACAATTCTATGAGTATGGATACATGTAACTTATAATAATAAGAGACTCTAGCAAATGTAATGAGGTTGTAGAGTGAAGTTCAATATATATCATAAACCAAATAGTGGTTTTATTGACATATCTTATGGTGATAGAATATTTACAATTTACAGTCCGCTTATTTCTAATTAATTACAGTGATCTTCACCACCAATTTTATATATTGAAATATATCTTTTTTAAATTGAAAATTGAATAGGTATTTTATTATCTAACTATTATTTGTGATGTTTTATCTAGCCTAATAAAGTACATTTATCGTACAATTCTCTACGAATTTTCCTTATTTGAATGCATAAATTATGGACTCAGTGTCTATAATTGTAAAATAATTATAATCTAATATTGTTTTTGTATTTTTGAAGGCTATTAAATATGTCAAATATTATTAATATTATTGCAAAGTAACTAATAATTTTAAATAATTATCGTTTTTTTCATTTGTTCAAACGTTGAAAATAAGCGATGTCATCAATTTTGATAAATTCAAAGTGTCTTATTATTATGGTGCAAAAACTTCTACTAAAATTATATTTCATTACACCTGTTTTTCGAATTTCTGTTACTTAACTATCATTAATAAAATTTCTTCTATTAAATTCCACTAACAGATACATTTATCCTAATAAAAATAAACCATTGTTCATAAAAACATCAAAGTAATAGAATGCCCTAAAAAAATCATAAGGTTTATCAAGTAAAATAAAAGCTGACTCTGCAAAGAGTCTTTGTGAGACATTATACATTATGTATGTGATTATATTATATTTATATAAATATAGTTAAAAATTATCAAGAATAAAGTAAAACAGTAATAATATAAAAAATATTAAAATGTTAAAATCGAGTTCAAATGAGAAATTCTACATTATTCTTCAATAATTGATGTTTTATCATGAATAGCATCATTAAAAAAACTTAAAATGAACATATCATAACTTATTAAATTAAAATGTAATTAATTGTTATTCTATCTAATAGCTCAATGTTAATAAAATAAACATAACATGTGTTATTGAAATAAAATCTAATGAATTAGCAGTATTATTATCGCCTTTATCCTAAATTATATTGATTTTCGCTGAAAAATAAAAAAATCTCAACTTAATTGTATTATATTCTCGGTCTCATGCTCATGATTCAATAATACATTAAATAAATAAATAGTCTGAAAGCAAAATAAATATTTACAAAGAATAATTATTATTAAGATTATATTTGAACATTTTTTTATTCAAAAAGTGTAATCTTATCCCATCGTCCCATTGTTACACAAATAATAATTACATGTGCAAACTGCTGTGCGAAATGATTATGCAAATGCAAAAAGGCACAATTTCGTCGTATTTATTCAGCAACAGTCCTTATATACTTCCATTACCGACCAATAACCGAGAAAATTATACAGTAAATTAACTTTTTCATTTTCTTTTCGTTTTTCCTTCTTATTTGCTTTTCCCTGCACACACATGCAACTCCGTAGTAGGTATACTTATTTGAAACATATGGCACCTTTTCTACGATCGCATAACCTAACCTCTCTGACCCTATCGCAAATATTAAAACCTTCTCCCGGAGGAACATTCAATGCCGGATATTTCCTAAATGCTACTGCATTTATTATCTGTTCGCTTTTGGAATCATTCTGATAAATTTGTAAAAAAATATCCCAGTGAGATACTTGTTTTTATATTCTATCAAAACATTCCTTAATGTAAGTATGATTCATTAAAGATTTATTTATTGATAAAAACAACTTAAGTACGTCTTGAGTTATATTTCGAATTTTTTTTGAGTTTTTCTTATGTAATGTTTATGAGAATTTACTAAACATAGTCATATATCATATTGGTAATAATAATATCATAATAAATTAATCGTATACAAAATCTTTCATATTATAATATAAATAACGATCATATAGAAAAAATGCTTGAAATTTGCTCCTTTGTTGATTAGTGGTTAGAGCTGTGCGTTCTTCTAGGTGCTGATTAATAGACAGATGCACTTTCTTTCGTTGTTAGTTTTTTGGTTGTGAGTACTGTTGTGTAGTTTACTGCGCTTCAATATAATTTCTTAGTACGTTATTCATACGTTTCATAAGATATATTGTTAATTTGAAGTTAATTTCAACAGCTTTTATTATATAACCTCTATAAATGCATACATGGGGGTGGGATAAAAAGGACGAACTGAACATTTACCCTAGAAAAAGTGTAATAAAAAATAGTAATTTTACAAGTGATAAGTTAAATAGTTATTCCAGCTCTGCTGATGAACATTTCTGATGAAATACCAGATCCAGGTCATAGTACAACTTTAAGAAAAATGCACCCATGAAATTTATTTTTTGCATTGGTTAAATAATGTAGCTATTATTTTCTAAAAACCCTTCAACATTAAAAATAAGACAAAGAACCTCGGATCCCCTGGCTGTCCGATTTTACCGTGCTCATAGGGTAAAAAAGACAAAGTGACAAATTTTTAAAAAACAGCAAATCAAAATACATTTTTACAATTATGAAATTAGCTATTAGTTTTATTATTTAGTTTGTTATATTAGTTTGTTATTTGTTGTAATATGATTGGTTTGATTTTCACAATATAATCGCTCCAAGTCAAATTGGACCTTTGTGCCTCGGCTTAATTTATACAAAATTATTATTAATTGCCACATAATTATAGCATATTCCATTTCGAATATAAACAAGATTCAAAACTATTTTGTCTGAACTTATTATTAATTTTAAATTCGCATTTAATACTAATCATTTTATATATGTCTAATATAAAGAATAAAATGCTGACCTCAAAAAATTTGCAAATTGATCGTGCTTGATTACAGCTATCAAAATTTAATTAACAATTGTGAATTTGATTTATTTTTAATACTTGACTTCATATTTATTTTAACTTTGATGTTTGTTTTTTGGGTTTTAACTTTTTGGGCATTCGATTTCAATTTGAACATTTTGATTTGATTTGAAAAAAATCTATTTGAAAATAAATACATTATAATATATAGCTTTAATTTTGTATAATTATAATTTTATGTTTCTGCCTTCAATGTTTGTATTTTGAAGTTTTTCTCCTAGTTGATGTAGATCATTTTTATACAATTTATGTATTATTTTTTTTGTTACTGTATTGATGAATTCCTTTGTATTATTTTAGCTAAATAAAAATAAATAAAATGTAAGATCGGATCGCCTAAATGAATAATTGTATTGATATGAAAAATTGAATTGACTACTGAACAAATATATTTGAACGCCAAAAAAACTATCAAAATACTAACTTATCATATTAATAATGCAATATGTTTTAAAAAAAACAAGTTATGATATGTGTTAATCACGTAAGTTGGATAATACTCCGCAGCGGATTACATCTATTAAAATATTTCACACAAAACCGTTTAAGAAATATGAAATAAAACTTAAAAAAAATCGTTTTTCCATTATCAACACTAAAACTATTATTTTACCTTTACTTGAACTTTGAGTTATTTCAGCTGCATTCTCAAGCTCTCTCCTTACGAACTTTGCACTCAAGTCGTCTTCCTCGTGAGAAATAATCGTTTCAGTGAATTTAAAGAAGTGTTACATTTTCTAAATGTAGAAAAACGTCAGCAGTTGTGTAAAGTGTCATTTATTCAAACATCTCAGGAAAAAAACTACGATTTATTCAATTCCATCCCTTAAGCTTATCTCGAGATGTGTTAACATGTTCCGAGAAAACTCATCCCTTCGTTCGGACCGGAGTTATCTGTTATATGTAAATGCAAAAAGACGGCGAAGAAGGATTTACAAAATAAAACAGCGGAAAGGAGAAAAATAAACCATCCTTGAGATTTACGGTCTGCGTAGAGCAATTGTACACGCTAGACCGAGATCCGGTAAACAACTTATATAAATTATTTTTAGTTCCGGGCAATAGTTTTTTAAAAGGTGTAGAACTGTAGACACACATATGGAGACAAAGCACATTTTGTTTTGTTGTATTACATTTTTCTTTCCCTTTTGCTTTTGTATTTTGTCTTAGTTAAGTCAGATGTTTCTTCATCCATTTAAATTTCACCTAAAAAGTGCAAGATGTCACAACATACACATATCACATAAAACAAAACTAGTTGCTGGAAATCAACTACTAATGTTCTACTTACAGCAAAATAACAAACGAAGAGTACAAGAAACAGTTATTAGTGAACTCTAAACTCATATTAGTAAAAGAAATCGAACAAAAAAACAACTTTTAGCTCAATAAATGCAACACGTCTATAGATCATATTAATGTAAGCGCTGACTCAAGGCAATAATGGAAACTTGTTCGAACAAACATACTTCATCTTTCTCTCTTTGGACCATTATCGAAATCATTATATTTCATAATTTATGAAATCATTATTGTCACTAGCGTAACCTATTACAACCATATCCAGTCTCCCCTATTAAAAAACATTCTGTATGGTAAGTTATTGTAATCCTCCAAAAATCGATATTGATTTTTTTTTGCAAATCTACACGTTTTGGAGGTTTCTGAACATTTTGGCCTATCTTAAAAAAAATTGATGAATATGTTTGTGTGTGTGTGTATATGTATGGATACAATGTTTCGTCCACGTTTTCGGGCGCATGAATTAACCGATTTGAATCGTTCACAAAACCATTCGATTCCTATTGATAAAGAAATGTGCTGATTAGTTTTCGGGAAAGAGTGCAGTAACTAAAAATAGAAATTTTGAAAGAACGGAGCATCCAATTTGAATGATCCCAAAAACATTTAATTCGCAATGATGAAGAGAAGTATTATTTAGTTTTGGGCAAAAACAAATCCAGCCGTTTCGGAGATACGGCGATAAATGTGGAAAAAATGGCAAGTTCTGAATATCAAAAATAATTTTTTTTTTTTTATTTTTAAATTCTAGTTAAAGTTTATTTATTTATTTATTGGCTTTTGATATACATCATAAGGCAAGATGCCATTCTTACAATTCTTTACTACACATTCTTATTGAATCATTAACTTATAGATTAATTTTAGTATTATTAATTCTAGTTAAAGTTCTATGGCTCACTTATATACTTCAAATAAATAATTTTAACTTTGCAATTCAGTTTGTTTATTTTTTATAAATATTAGATGATGTCTTTCATATTAAAACCGATTAAGTTTTGTTTATTTACTTTTCTGTAAACATTTATAAATGTCGTCGTCCAATTCATAAGCTCTTATATTTTGTCTATAAAATAAGAATAATGAAAGTTACAGTATTTATCTTCTGTTTGAAAACATTTAATATTTCTCGAATATTTTATTAATGTACGGAAAGTTCCAGCAATTTGCCTTAAGGCACGATGTCATACACCACTAGTTAATTTATTTATTTATAGAAATATATGAAAATGCATGAGATTATATTGTTATATGTTTACAGATATAGAATCAAGTGCACAAGCATTATTTTGAACCAAAACTAGATTTTTCGTAAACTTACTACTTTAGAATCAAGTAAAAATAATATTTTGTGATAAAATATAATTGCTAATAAATGAATTGTTTAGTCTGATAATTTTTGAATACTGTATATTCAAATTCAGATTTTGAATTTGAATAAAAAATAATATGGTTTGGCAATAATATATAATGAACAAAAATAAAATATTTACTTTAATTCAGAACGCAGGTTTCAATTTTTTTCACAATTTACTATATTTAGTATATATATATATATATATATATATATATATATATATATTAGGGTGGTCCTTAAAATGGTCATTTTCGAATTTCCTTGCTCCCAGGGGCTCAAATGGTTCCAAATAGATAAAAAACAATTGTCTGAAAGTTTTAGCTCTTAATATTAACGTGTAGATAGAGCGCAATTCAATCAAAGTTTTGTATGGAAATAGGATGAAATTTTTTTCAAAAATTTTAAAAATGTTTTTTAGATGTAATTTAGTAAACAAATGAATGAATAAAACTCATTCATTTATCGCTAAGTTATACCCAAAACATTTTTTTTAAATTTTCAAAATTTTTTCCATGCTCTTTCCATACAAACTTTGATTGAATTGCGCTCTATCTAAACGTTAATATTGAGAGCTACAATTTTCAGAGAATTGTTTTTTATCTATTTGGAACCATTTGAGCCTCTGGGAGCAAGGAAATTCGAAAATGACCAATTTAAGGACCACCCTAATATATATATATATATATATATATATATATATATATAATTATAGATTACTATAATTGCTAGTAAATAATATATTTAATCGAATAAAAATTTTATACTTTATTTTGAGAATTAGGATGCTATGATTTTAATTATTTCGTTGTTATAATTACTTTATAAAATATATTTGTTTATAAACAAAATATTTACTCAAGTACAAAACTTTACCCATATTTTTTTAGAAACGATAAAATTAAAAATATATGCCCAAGTTTGACATTTTTCTGTTAATTATCAATATTAATTTCATAATTTATAAAACCTCATAGAACTTTAATTGGAGTTTATTTTATAATCTTGACCAAGTAGGTATACTAATTTTTAATTCATCAAACTAAAAAAGTAATAATTTTCTTACAAAAACTGTGCCTCTTATATTAGGTACTCTTAGGTAGGTACTTTTACTAAATATAATTCTGCACAATGTATGTCATAGTGAAAGATATCCAATAATATCGAATAAATCTAGAGTAAGGATTTCTAGAGTAAAGACACTTTTGCACTAATTCTATACAGCGTTTTCCTTAAGAACATCTCCAGATAGCAAATTGAACGAGAGCAGAGCTCGATTAATAATTCACGAAGAGTTCTTCTCACAGTAATAGAGTTGAATCAATAAACTGGGCTTAAAATAAATCCATTGGTTTCAGTTTATGTGCCTTTTAAGGAATTTTGTGTAAAACAAGTTCCCGATTCAATTCCAGATTCTATCCAGTGAGAATCTTGTTTTAAAAATTAATAAATGTTCAAAACTATTGGTGAGCCAAGATAAATTGGATTCTGTGAGAATATCCTGTCGTAGGGACTGGGTACGGTGGTGCGACTTTTTTTGATCAGCAAGAATTTTGTTAATGTAACAGTTAGCTAGGAGAAAAGTAAATCAAATGGTATTTTCAACATCTGTCTACATGAAAATACTACAATACTCTCCTTAAATACCATGAAATTGTAATAAATTCAAATCATACAAGAAAAGGTCGAGTGTCACAACCATCCTGCTGCTAATAGGCATAAAAATAGGTTAAAAACGATAGCTATAACAATGAAAATGATTTATAACGACTTTTATAATATGTAACACAACACAACATAAATATTCAAACAAAACTTATGAATGATATTTAACAATATTTTTCTAAAGAAAGTTAACAAGAATTCTTTGTGATTTTTTTTTCTTGTTTTTAATTTTTTTGTTCCTTTCTCTTTAGTATTTTGTTTTAGTTAGGTTATATATTTTTATCTGTTCAATCTTCCCTCGAAAAAGACTAGAGATCCATGTCACAACCGTACCCAACGCACACTTTTGAAAAGAAATTATAATTACGACTATATACTATTTGCTGGTAATTAATTACTAGTGTTAAACTTATAGCAAAATCACAAACAAAGTGATCTTATTGTATACAATTGCCAGTTATTATTTTAAAAAAATCGAACATGAAAACTTACTTTTGACTCTTTAAAAGCAATGCGGTCGGGATCGAGTTAATGTCGGGAGCTGACTTAAAACAATACTGGAAACTTGTTCGAACGAGCGTACTTCATCTTTCTCTATTTGGACTCTATCTCAATATCAGTATAGTTTAGCTCTCATGACGTCTATCACTAACGTACCCTGGCACAACCGTACCCAGTTTCCCCTACTAATACGATTAATACAATAAATAATAATAATACATTTAGTTCAATATCTGTATAAATAGAAAAATTACTCATATAGTAAATGCTATTTTTTCGTTACGTATTCATTGTTTCAAAAGTTCGCAATTTCTATCTATACAAGTATACAGTTCCCATACAAAATACTTCAACAATAATAGAAGCTGAGAGTTTAATTCCATTACACAATAAGTAATAGTCGAGTGCTATCCAAAATGCTAGACAAACAGCTAGAATCAACACAGAAGCAAATATGTTTCGGCTATTTTCCTAGTTAATAATGTACATTATCAAACTTCCCCATCTTGAAACTTGTTAGAGCAAATGCTTTATCCACATTCCTGAAGAGCTCGACAAACCACTCCCATTCGAGGAGTACTCCTTAGAAATAGTACGAGAGTAATTGCGACGATTGTATAATAGTTCATTAGTAAAACGCCTTGGATAATGGGTAATGTAAATCATTGAAAATGCATTGTAAATAAATTTATTATTTACACTCAATTTCAAATTCAAGCCGAAACGTACTCAGAGATTGTTGATGTCAAGAGAATTTATTTGTTGCAAATGCCCTTATAAAAATGAACTAGATTCAAATGGAAATCAAATGACGTTTAGTTAGTATAAATTAATTTTTTAACGATTATAAAATGATTGAATGTTGTGCTTATTTTATTATAGTAGATATTTTATTATAGTAGATAAAAATTATTTATTCTATAGCATATTGCAAAACAAAATATATTTTTCGACGAAGTTAATTGAATTTGTTTCCAATTTCATACTTAAGCCACGTAATCCTTGATGTTTTGAGAAGGATTGTATATGAGAACTCTAAATTGATTCCTCGTGGAATTGCATTTTTGCAATTGCATTTTTTTGACATTTGTAAAGAATATTCATTGCAAAAATCAATTTACATTTTTTAATCAACTATTGACATTAAAAGCAACATTATATCTAAAATATAATATTGCTTTTAAATTGTTTAATCTTTTTTTTTAATTGTTTAATCATTCAATCAGACCAAAAATTTATTATTTTAAATAATTTTGCAAATAAATTTATATTTGGATTTGGAACGAAATATTTATTTGTATTTGCTAAATTTAATTTCACACTTAAATTGCATTATTAGTATTTTTTTGGGAGAACGTATAGAAGAATTCTATGTTAATATAGCAAACTGACTTCTCGTATTTTTTTATGAATACGAGTACCAATCAGCATTATTTTTATCATAATTTACGTCTCTACTATAAAACGATGATGAAATAGGAAAATAATTTACGCTTCTCCTGATATTGTAATAGTCAATCAAGATCATAAATAAAACCTGATAAGAAAATAAAATTTATGTAATATTTAATATCGAGTGAAAAATATCAAACACATTTTTATCAGGATATTATAATCGAGATATGTGCAGCTTCAATTAATTTTTCAGTTAAGCAAAATTTTTCATTTTTTGATATCGATTATTAAATAAATATTATAAAAATACTCAAAGTATATATTCTGTTTTCTTTCACTATTTTCAGGAAAATAATCCATTTTTTGCATATTTCCTACGTTATGTCCCAAAACTTATTGGGATTTACCTGATAGCTTAAATCAGTAGTCGGAAACCGGGGTGAATTATCCCAAATGGGATAAAAATAGAATTTTTGAGGGTAAAAGTATGTATTTTTAATTGATATTTACTGTATTTGCTACGTAGTTTTCTATATGCGGATAATCTCTTTTCGCCATGGAGGTAATAATAATCTAATATCATTAATAATTTCAACTTAGATAAAAATATTTTGGGAAAAAGATTAAAACAGTTTTCCGACCTGGCTTAGATTGATACATAACTCGCTTGGTTTATATTTATTTGTTTCAAAATTGAAATTTATCGATTTTTAATAATTCATTTCATTCATACTCATGAATGGAGAATGGGATTTAATTTACTTTCATAAATTTATATTATATTTTACGATAACGAGTCGACAATTTGGCGCCACGGCCCGATAGAAATTTGCGCCGATAGCATGAGATAGTAGACCGTGACATTTTTTCTTTAATTTATAGGTAAATTATAACTACAAGTAATTTATATAATTGCCATTTTAAATATTGGACAATATTACAATTACCTCTTAGAATTAGTTTGGAATTTAGATTTTACTTTGATATTATTTTTCAATATTCTATCTCTTTCTTGAAAAATCCATGTTTTGCATATTTTTTTTTCAACAAACAAGTTCTTCAAAAAATACATTTCCATGTATATATCTATAGTGTGTGAGGTATACTCGTGTTTTCGTAGAACTATTTCGCAAAATTCTACGAATCATAAAATCCTTCACCATTTTCTTATTTCATATTGAACACTATTTACAGAAAATCCATAAATAGAACGGAAACAGACATCACTTAGAGAAATCTCAGATAAGTATAAAACGACGTGTGAGCTTTCGTTCTCTTTTGGATTTCTTGAACTTAATTCAGTTTCAAAATCAAAGTGAAAAGTATTTTACGTTAAAAAAGACAGAAAATCAGTCGAGGCTTGATTTAGTTTAAGGATACTTGTGTAAATAATGCAAAAAAAATATTTCATAATTGATATATGTATAACACATCTTGCGACAGCGATGTCACTTTCAGTATTTGGACTACAGTAAAATAATGATTTTGATTGGTTAAATAGATTAATTATCGCTCAAACTATTATAGTTAGAAAAAACAATAAAAAGCTTTGCATGCTTGATGTATATAATTTTTAGATTGCATGCACTAAATCGAGTTATTTTGGTAGCGAAGTCAAATCGATAACAAAGATTCAAAGAAAGCGAATGTGCTCACGGTTTCGCCGAAGGAAACAATTATTGATTGCACAAAAACTATTTGTATACTTTTTTATACAACATATTCATTAAAAGTTTTTTTTTAAAGAATTTCTATTTAAAACTTAGATTTAGGTCATATGAGGTAGGCTTGGGCATAAAGAACCAACTTGAGTTAGAGCAATTACAATATGAAAACCAAACCAATTACATCACAACAAATTGCACATATCAAACCAATAACTATCTAACTATGTTTGGTAAAATTCCCGACAAGAAATATGTTTTTTTTTTGCTGTCGTTAAAAAAATTGTCACCTGGCCCTTTTTACTCTATAAGCTGAATAAAAAGGCACAGCTATTGAAAAAACAGACACAATGCCTTAAATCTGAATTTCATGTGTGTATTTTTACAGAGCTAAAACTGTATACAACTTTGATCTGATTTTGTCATATATAATCATTTGCATAGTTAGAATAGGTATTTATTTAACTTATCTCTTGTAAAATTTTCTTCTAACTGAATTTACGTTTTTATTCCTCATTTCTTATTGTTTACTTTTTTACCTTCGCCAGGTAAAATTTTGCAATTGCAATTGTAATCACATAGCAAACTCAAAAAAGACATAACAGAAAATGAATTGCAAATTGCAAAATTTGTACTTCGCCTGAAAATAAGTTAATAAAAACATACCTTTTATTGATAAAATTGTTTTTAGTGAAAAAGTGTTAGTGTAAAATCAATTATACAGATAAAGATTTCTGTTTTTTTTACCTTTTGTTTGAAAATCTTAGTAATTTTCTAACATTTTTAATATTTCGTTATATATTCCACTCTTTTTAGTTTTATCATTTTTATTTTGATTATATTATCATATATTATTCTTCCACAATTTTATTTATTTCATAAAAATCCACTCATTCTATTTCTTAAAAATATTGTTTGTTTAAATCTTATCAGGATCATCTATCTTGACAGATGTCCTGAAGATGGAACGAACCTAGTTCCAAAACGTCGACAGTAAATGAATAAAGAAATGTTTTTTAAAAAACTTTTTTGTTGTTTATTACTTTTTGGATTCTTTGTTCAAAACTCTACATATATATGAATTTTTGTAGAAAAAGCATCGCGTAGCCATGTTAATTATGCTAATTAATTATTTTTCTTTGGAATATTCTGATTCAAGCCAGAAAATAACAAATGTTCTTTTTAAGACTCAAAAGTATAAATCATTGCCTGTTTTTTTTTTTCAAAATCGTAGCAAGTCTAAATTATTCTTAATGATTCCATTGTGTATCCTAACAACCCCAGGTATGGAGTTTAAATGCGGTTTCAAATCAATAATCCGGATATTCAAAAGAAAGTCCCGCAATCACGCCTATACACAAAAAAGGGAAATTCGTGAAAAAGAAAATTCAAAGAAAACCTTGCTGATTTATTATTTAATCCGCGTCAAGATGTTGAAAAAAGCATTGGCGGATATCTCAAGCTCTCAACAAGGGAATCGCTAAGTAAAGATTTCTCAGTAAATATTCCGAAAAAGGATTATTGAGGTAAAGGACGTTTTGTAAATATATAGGTGTTGAAGTGTATTATTGTGCTGAATTAGTTTTTGATAAATATTATGCACGCAATGGTAAAATTATAGAGAAAAATCAGTAACACTTTCGTAATGAAAGCTTTGCTTAATCGAAATGTAAAGTGACAGTAATTTTCTTTGTATAAATAAGAAAACTGGGTACGGTTGTGCCAGGGTACGACAGCGATAGTCGTCATAACAACTAAACTATACTAATTTTAACATAGGGTTCGAAGGGAGAAAGATGAAGTATATTCATTCAAACAAGTTTCCATTATTGCTTTTAGTCAGTGACTTACAATAATATGATCTGACCACATGGCTTTTGAAGAGTCAAAAGTAAGCTTTCATGTTCGAATGCTTCTAAAATTACCTGTTAATTGTATAGGGAAAGATCACTTTATAATTTTGTGGAAGTTTAACATTATTAGTTATTTCCCAGCAATTAGTTTCTACTTAGATAGTTTAGCTCAGTCATATTAATTATTTGTTTTCAAAAGTATGCGTTGAGTAAGGGTCTTGCAAATTTTGTGGGTACCGTTGAAGCATAAATTTTGTGTCTTTTTCAGGTGAAGATGAAAAAATCTATTTAACTAAGATAAAATACAGGAGAGAAGGAGTAAGAAATTTTCAATTTAAAATAAAAAAAGCTACCACAAATATTTCTTATTAACTTTGTTTGAAATATTATGTTTTCACACTATATTTCTACATTATATTCATAAGCTTTGTACAAATAATTATGTTGGATCGAGTTACATATTTTTGATAATAAAAGCCGTTTTTGACAATGAAAGTTATTGTAGTGTTTATACCTATTTTTTTGCCTATTTTATACCTTTCACAACCGTCCTTGGGGGTGTGGATGGTTGTGACATTCTCGCTTTTCTTGTATGATTTGATTTTATTGTATTTATAAATAGTATTTGAGTATTTCCACGTAGACAAATGTTCAAATTACCATTTAACTTTTTCTTTCAGATAACTGGTAAGTTAACAAAATTATGGCTGACCAGAAAAAAGTGGCACAACCGTACCCAGTCTCTCCTACTATTATTAGATAAGAACAATACAGTAGAACTCCAATTATCCGAACTCCGACTATCCGAACTCCAATTATCCGAACTTCGACCATCCGAATCGCCGATCATCCGAATCACTTTCAGAAAAAAAATTGTCCAAAAAAAGTTTAAGTGCGCTATTATTCTTCCACCAGCAAAGCCAGTGTAGGCACATTGTTTGTTTTGATTTGACGGAGATGTTTACAAAACAATGATTTTTATTTCTAAACTAGTACTTTTTTTTCTTTTTTTTTAACTCGTTTAAGCACATTTTATTTATATTTAAAACATGTGAAAATGTCATGTTTCTTTCATTTAATTCAATAAAAAAAATAGTGCAATATCAAAACGTTACTTTTTTTCTCTCCAATGGCAATTTTTAAAAAAAACTCCGATTATCCGAATATTTGATTATCCGAATGGGTCCCGGTCCCCATTAATTCGGATAATTGGAGTTCTACTGTATGTGAACATATCTCATATGTAAAAAAATCACAGGAAAGGCTTAATGATCCTGGTGTTTTATATAACAATCTCTTATTACTTTTAACAATAGTAAAATTAAATGAAAAGCAAAAGCATTTACGTTTTACATTACCTTGTTTTTAGCAATGTTTAGAAGTTTGATAAATAAAAATGATAACGATCTATCTTCAAGCAATTCTGTACGAAAATTCAATACTTGAGAATAGTTTTGTCAACTATTTTTATTAAAGTTTAGTTTTTGTTAGAATAAAAGATATGAAGATCAATATGCAAAATAATTCTAAATAAATTTGATTAACAATATTCGGCAATATTACAAAATCAGTAATGCATGTGTTTATTTTTCTTTATCTTTGGACTAAGTTGTGATTGCTATTATAAGTATGGCATAATTTATTTTTAGAAAAATGGAATCGAATTTAAACAAATTTGTGTTAATAATCTCAATTTAGTAGTAATTTAGAGTAAATTTAAAGTTATAATCTTTTAATTGTGAGATGGAAGTGATTGATGTTGTAATAATAGTGATAATAAAACCAAGTTTTTACCATAAAATATCATTAATACAAGTGTGCAATTGTGGGTTTAGTCAAAAAATCTCAGTTATGGCGTACCGACATTCGTTTAAAAACGTTATGCGCAGAACCTTAAATATTTAATAGAAAAAGAAACAAAACATTTACGTCTTACATTAACTTGTGTTTCACTCTCCGAATAAAAACCACCGCGCGCAATAATCAAGCAACTTCACAAAAAACTTTCACTACTTGAGAAAAGATTTCCTTACTATGAAAACTTTCAACAGAAATTAATTAAAATTATAATTATTATTAATAATTTATTAAAGCGACCATAATTCCCGCTATAGAATATCGTCTTTTCTTCAAGAATAATAAAGAAGACCTAAATGAATAATTTCATTGTCCTATGAATTCGTCGCAGGGGAACACCCGCAAGGTGATTTATAAGTCACATGGCACTCCGCCAGGCAATTTGCGAAGATATAGGATTAGTCCCAAATATATATATTGTGACGAGAAATGGGTGATGCTACCTTTCTTAGGGTATATGCAACGACTGCCTAATATTACATCTAGCGTTGCATCCCCAACGAAAGAGTTACACCAACTCCTTAACCCGACTTCTATAACCACCCTGTAATTACCTGTGGAAAAGCCAACTAACTACACGAATGAAACAGAATGTACTTTTAACTTATTTAATTATTACTAATTATTACAGGTGTCACGGCATGACAATACCTACGTACTGTCATGCCCTTTGCCTAAAACCTAACGTATTCATAAATCTTTATTAATTACTAACGTAAAACGGTATCAACGGAGTAACTATAACGACGGATAACGGAGGGAATAGTTTATAAAACCAATAATGCATCTGACCTTTACTGGAACGGGTTCTCCTCTCCTGGCACAACACACACACCACTATACACAAAGCGGGTCCAGCGCCTGGCGCGTGGACCCACTGACCTCCTCAGAGGATGATACAATTCTTAATGCCATTTTTCAACCCCAGACTGGACCTTATATTGGCATCCCTATTGGGCGTGGTGGGGGAGCGTCATTGCACTGGTGGTTATGCAACCCTTTTGACGACAATACCGATTGTCGTTACACGCCCCCCTGTCACAGTAGAGTCGGCCTCGGCTCTTAAATTCAAAGTTGAAATTATTGCCCTCTCCTGTTTTTTTCCGGGTTGTTCCGGTGTTTTTCGTAGGGTCCTGTTTTGCCCTTTGGTCCTCGTCTTTGGGTTGGCTAGTTTAACTTGGTTGGCTTTGCTCAAGTGTGAGCCTTGGCTGCTAGACGATGATTGTAGTTGTGGTTGCGTGCTGGCCATCCTTTAGGCGTTGTGGTTCCGGTCAGATATTCCTAGAATCCTGGTAAGCTATTCCCCCTTTGTTTACAAACTCAAAACACGTAGCAGCTAGTAAACATAAACTTACATATACACGGGTCTGATAAAAAAAATACATTAACATCCTTAATACAAAAAAAACGAAAACAAAATCCTTCAGTAACACAAAAATTACAATACAAAAATAAGTCCGTTTGCTTAAGACTATCTTAACCTATTTCGTTCTCAAAGAAACCGTGTTGGGAAAAACTGTACTCAGCAAATTCAGAAAAAAAAAGAAAAACAAGACTAGACTCAGAAAAAAAGTAGTTATATAACACAGACTAACAAAAGACAAAACTTAATAAAAAAAATATTCGAAGTACAATCGTTTTTCGTACAATTTTTTCGTAACACGTTTCCTTGAAACGCAATCTTATCCTATGTGCGTGTGCTGTCACCTATTTTCTTGGTTGTAGTATTAGAATTAATGGAATAACCGTAACCCGAATTATAAATCAGTTCGCCAGAAATCATGAACCCGATGATATGGACAATCTTTTACTGTGTAACGCGCGGAAAAACTTTGACGAGAAAAAAAAGCGAAACTAATATGACAATAAACAAGAAACAAAAATACTCCTCAATTTACAAAATACAATTATTTAAATAACTAGATTACTTTTACGGACGCGACGTTTACTGTAATTCAGCCTCTACTGGTGTGATTGCCCCCCAAATACAAGACCACAGATGGGGGCTAGGATCTAGTTTTCCTTCATTGCTCCCCCCGCAGAGCCCCATACCAATAATAATATCTCTAGACCGACCGTCTATGCCCACCCAAAAACAATGGCACTTACACTTAACACCTATGTAAGCGTGACACACCTGGGGTTCCTCAGCCCGGCACAAAAGTACCCCAAATTGCCCCCTTGACGGGAGATGACGTGCTGCGACCTATGTCGCCATCCCGGTCTTCGCTGAAGGTACCTTCCCAAACATATTCCATAATAATCCATAATACATAATAATTCACATAATAATTTGACGGCTGCGGGGTTGATTAAGGGCGGTTTCCCCGATTGAAACCGTACGCGTCCATCGATTCGGACATCTCAATGGTCCTCGCTCGTGGACTACTGGGCCCAGCTTTCAACTCACATATATAACCATAAAACAAAAACGTAAATCCGATATGGCGTCCCGATATAAGCCTGCAGACTTATATTTATACAATTTATGTTGCAACAACCTACTCTCCACAAACAAAAATCCCACTATAACTTCTTATATGTCTTCTTAATTTTACGACTTATCTAATGGGGGGAATCTTAAAACTAAACCTATTACTATAATTATGTTTAATTATTTACATATGTACATCTATATATAAGTTCTTATCTATATTAAAAAAAAACGAAGAGAAAAGTGAAAGAAATATTTTTTCCTTTCTTTCTTCTTTTATTCCACTAACGTGGACCGTGTCGTATTTGCAACTGTTTCTAACTTTACGCTCAATCTTATAATTCAGATTTATAGTTTATCAACTATTTTATAAGGCCCGTGCCATGTATGCTGTAGATTGTCTGATTGGCCCTTTAGACCAACTTCCGTGTTCCCTAACACCCACTGGCCTACGACAAATTCGGCATTTTTGTTGAGCCCTCGCGATATTTTGTAGTACTCGTTCGCGAGTCGAGTCTAACTGGTTTACCGCGAGTGCCCTATAGCATGCCTCGGCCCTCCACGACTTAGCGCTACGTCGCTCGGCAGCCGGGCTGTCTACGGGCTATTCTTATAAAAAAAAATAAAGAAAAGAAAAAAAATGAAAATAAATAATTAAAAAAAAAGATGGTAAAGGCTACGACACGATCCTTTGAATTACATATTTGTTTATACAAACAAACCTATTCATTTAAGTATAATTAACCCTGATTCCAAATCAACTTCACCCTATCTGAAAATACCCATTCTTGCTTCTTTCGATTATTCCTTCATTATTCATCATTATTTTTATTTGCCATATCGGATCCCTTAATCTGGATTGGGCGGTCAAAAACACGAGCCAATAACTATTGACGAGGCAGAAGTAAAGTATTTTCAATAAAAAATAAAATCGTAATTTGTCCATATAAAAGGGCGTCACGAAAATTAAACACAACGCCGACGGTATAAACGCGGTGATACACTACAAACGTTCGTTTGGTTTGATTTACGATAACATTATCAGTGAACAAAAAAACATACGACAAAAATAATACATAAACGATTTGGGCACCTTAACATATTCAACATTTCAACTAACAATTGCCCTCAATACTCTCATTATCTTCAACGCCTTGTAACATAGGCCATAAACTCTATCCGTAAACCAAACCAAAAACTTTCGCGACGCGCGGTAAGAAAAAAAACGACACAACGATAAATATATAAATATAAAAAACAAAATTCTAGCATATTAAAAATGGCGAACAAAGCGGATAATGCAATAGTGATAAGTAGGATAAAAACAGTAAAAGTAACGAAATTACGCGTATGATATAAAACTAATTTATTATGAAAAAAGAAAAATATTAAAAATAGTAAAATGCAACATAAAACTTAGTATAAAAAAAAGAAATTAGTATGATCAACGAAAGAATATAGTTCTTAAAAAGCAAAAAAAAACGAGAGCGAAAAAAAATGCCTTTAGCCGTTCACGTATCATTCCGAACAATACATGAACGTTCATCTAATTGCCGAACTACAAATACGTATATTGCAAATCCGGGTTCTACCTTTGCAATTGTCTCTGTGTTCGTAGAAATACGACTTTTCGAAGGGAAATGTCACCTGCCCACCCGCTCTATTTAACCAAGGTTTTCTAGGCCTTTGGTTTCCAAGCCACATAATCGTCGGTCGAACTGATCGCCTTAGCTGCCATTATGAATTATGGTGAAAAGTCGTATCCTATTATTAATTAATAAATAAGATCAATTAGATGAAGCCACGAATTGAGCACTAAGCAATGACGTTCCGGCGGGAATGAGAACGCCATTAATACGCGTAAGAAAAAAAAACGAAAGAGAAAAAAAATAGAAAAGTACAATATTAAAATCGATAAAACTAAATTCATTATTGCATCACCCTACTGAAAAAACACGAAAATACACGACATTAAAATATTAAAAAAACGAATAAAAAACATACTAATACTACAAACCAATTACATAATACAAATGTATTACACAACCCTCCAGCTGGTCAGATACAATTAGCATGTCTATGATGTAACGATTAAGAGAAAAGAAAAGTTACAATAAACTCGAAAATAACATTAACATCTTGGTTCGGCACTTTCTGCCTGCTAATACATTTTTTTTTTTTTAAACTCTTTGCGTTCTCTACGCAATTTTTTTTCCACATACGCGGCCTTTGCGCCCCTTGTTACCGCGCGTTTCCTCGAAAATTCACTTCATATTCAGATCATAGACATGCTAACTACTATTCCCTCCGTGAACAACAATAAAAACAAACATACTCCATTTTTAAAAATATTTGCTAACTCTTTGGTTAATTCTCGACGATACAAAACTCAATTAATTTCACTTTCAATGATAAAAAAAAAACAAAACTTATGCCAATGTTGCATTATAAAACCCATATTCAAATTATATAAAACAAAACTAATCCTAATTATCCTAAACCTATCAAAATCCTAACTAAAATGTTACTAACTTATTAAGAAAGTACAAATAACAAGAGAAAAAAAATCAATCTTTACTACTAGCCTAATAACTTATGTAATATTTTAAATAATCCAATACCTAATAAAATCTTAACTAAAAATATGAAATATTGTTGTTAACTTATTGAGAAAATACAAACTAGAAAAATAATAAAAAGTCTCAATTTTACTGGCATAATCAATTATGTATTTTTCTGACTACTCTATACCTATCATGTTCTAATCTAAGTATTTCTGTCTCATTCGCAGATCATCTCGAAAAAATTATGTAATTACAGGGCTCATCAAACATCGCGAATTAGATTAACGAAAGACAAACAAAACGACAATAAAAAATAATAATAAAAACAACTCAATACTATTTGCGTTTATCTGTACTACTTAATTATATTTATATTATTTAGTATAAAAAAAAAGAATATGCGAAAAGTGAAAGTTTTTTTTTTTTTTTTGAATATGAATTATTTCAAGTATGCGACTGGCGCCGCAAACTGTGCAAAAAAGCTTAACGGTTCCGTCGCGTTGCGTACGGCCCTACGGCACCCCGTCGTTAGGGTCAAAATTTGTCAAGTGCTGAGACATAACAGAGACGTTGGGATTGTCAAAAAAACACAATATATTTAAGGTCTGTATATAAACATGTCAATGAAAAAAAATACTAGAGATTACTGAAACATAATATTTGCCTATTAACTGTTTTCGAAGACGGAAAAAAAACGATTTGCGTGTGGCATAGGGTCAAGTGTACGGAACTTGAGATTTACGAAGAAAACGAAATATATTTTGAGGGGCAATGTGTTTCAAATCTTTCGAACTAGCAAAAACAAAATACTTGAAACGACTCGAAAACTGTGCGACGATTTATAAGTGGCTTTACAGAAATTGAAATTGATATGAATGTTTGACCGAGTTTTTTTTTATATATATACCCAGGGGGAACAAAATGGAACGAACGCAACAATTAAAATAAATCCAAATTTTAAAATAAAATTAACTACATTTTTTGTAATATTATATTCAAAGAAAAAGAAAAAAAATAGAATGCACACACACAACAATTAAATTAAATCTGATTTTAAATAAAAATAATACTTTTAATATTTTTTGTAATATTATAGACTAAGTAGGTTAAATAAATATAAGTTTAATAATTTTTAAGTAAGTTACGTAACTTTAAATTCAATAATTTTATATACTTTTTAGACCTAAACTTAACAAATATTAGGTAACAATTATAATATTGACGCAAACCGCAGCCAAAACAATAGATTTGGTTAAATAAAGTTAAACTAGATTATTGCATATTCCATACTCAAAACATTAAACAAATAAAAATCACTTATATTTTCAACGTAGTAAAATTCTACTAACAATAAAACTACCACATCGCCCGCGAAAAGAACCCAATAAAAATGCACAGATAAACACAGATAGTAATACACATAAAGAATACAATTATAATTTCCACAATATTTACGCAATATTCAAATTTTAAAAATTTACTAAATTTACCGAACAACGTACTATAACAAAAAAACATCTATCATGAAAATTAACGTAACTTGTACACGTAACTAGTGGGAGCGACTCGCTTAGCTTTTAATAAAAATAATTAATTATTACAATTATTAAAAATTTGTGAGGGGGGTTTATGGGGGATCGAATGCGTTTTTCACCATTGTGACGGATTAAAAGGGGTTGATGCTCCCCTTTCTTAGGGTATATGCAACGACTGCCTAATATTACATCTAGCGTTGCATCCCCAACGAAAGAGTTACACCAACTCCTTAACCCGACTTCTATAACCACCCTGTAATTACCTGTGGAAAAGCCAACTAACTACACGAATGAAACAGAATGTACTTTTAACTTATTTAATTATTACTAATTATTACAGGTGTCACGGCATGACAATACCTACGTACTGTCATGCCCTTTGCCTAAAACCTAACGTATTCATAAATCTTTATTAATTACTAACGTAAAACGGTATCAACGGAGTAACTATAACGACGGATAACGGAGGGAATAGTTTATAAAACCAATAATGCATCTGACCTTTACTGGAACGGGTTCTCCTCTCCTGGCACAACACACACACCACTATACACAAAGCGGGTCCAGCGCCTGGCGCGTGGACCCACTGACCTCCTCAGAGGATGATACAATTCTTAATGCCATTTTTCAACCCCAGACTGGACCTTATATTGGCATCCCTATTGGGCGTGGTGGGGGAGCGTCATTGCACTGGTGGTTATGCAACCCTTTTGACGACAATACCGATTGTCGTTACAATATATATATATATATATATATATATATATATGTATATATATATATATATATATATGTATATATATATATAATATATATATATATATATATATAATATATATATATATATATATATTCTTAAGCACTCTTGATTTATTATAGACCACCACTGCCTATTGCTGATATCGTTTCACGCAATGTACAAAATAATCGCCTTGAACAAACGATCATTAATCAAAAATGATGCACCTAGGCAATTAAGGCAATAAATACAGAAATATCTAGAGTGGAACTTTTTGTCACCCCAAGACAGCTATGTCAACTTAAAAGATAAATTATATTTCAGAAGTATGTTGGATAATCTAGAAAAATTGAAGTATTTACTTTAGTTGCATAATCATAATGTTAAATCATTAGCTCATCAATAGTGTTGTTAAATTTTATAGAGTTGAGCGGGGTTCAAAAGTGCACAGGTAAAAAGGTCCACCAGCACTAGAGTAAAGCAGGGCGGTATCTCGAAAACAAGAACAGTTAAAAAAAATAACAACAATATTTGAAAGTAAAGGGGAAAAAATTATCTTGAAAGGGGAAACCAGTTATTATCTTGATTTTACGAAGTCGTTATCAGGAGAAAAACGATAATGTTTGAAAATCCATAACAAAAGGAGTTTATTTCGTTGCTAGTTTAGTTTGCGAGATCTAAAGTTTTAAAGTATTCAGTTTAACAAAATTTTAAGTATTCGTTATTTATTTGTTTTATGAGATATGCTGTTAAGTTTAAGTTAGATTCAACGGCTTATTTTAAAAATCTCTGGGAAATAATTTATACTTAAAAAAAATGTAAATAACAAAAAATAGCAAACCAAAAAGTAAATTAAGTTAGAAAAAGCAATTGTACAAAAAATAAATTAAATAAATAGTTATTCCAATCAATAAATAGTTTTTGAGTTTTATGAGATGTGCTGTTAAGTTTAAGTTACTTTCAACTTTTTGTTTAAATAAACCTGGGTAATAATTTATCCAAGAAAAGGTGTAAACAGCAAATGAATAGTGAATAAAAAAGTAAATTAAGTTAAAAAATGCAATTTTACAAGAAATAAATTAAATAAATAGTTATTCCAACTCTGCTGAAAAATATTTCTGACAAAATACCAGATCAAGGTAATATAGAGTGCTCTTTAAAAATTGTTCAAGATTATATTTGCATTGGTTAAATAATGTAGCTATTATTTTATAAAATTCCTTTAAAATTAGAATAAAACTTGGGCTGTGTATGAAGCCTATAGGGTAAAACGGACCAGGTGACAAATTTTTAAAAAACAACAAAAAAAGACAAATTTTTACAATGATAAATTAATGTAGCTGGGAATTTCACAGAACATAGTCTGATAGTTGTGTGTTTGATATGTGTTATTTGTTGTAATATAATTGGTTTGGTTTGCTGAATATAATTGCTCAAAGTCAAATTGGACCTTTGTGCCCCGCCCTACCCTTCAAGATCGCATCGCATCGTATTGCATCTCTCTATATGACCTAGTGTTTACTTGAATACTTAATAAAATAATTTTATTGCATAGCCAGTTTATTCATTAATTACAATTAAAATTCACAAAATTAAATTAATAATAATTATTATATACCATAATATGTTATAATTATTATAACCATAATTCTTCAATTTTAATAAGCACTTTCATCATATTTAACGTCATTTCACAGCATATTTAATTCTAATACAATTTCCCTCGAGTAAACTTCGTACAATCCGCTTTGTTTCTGTATACAAACGATGATAAGAAATACTGACGTCGTTATAATTAGTGGTGTTGTCCAACAATAAGATAGATTAGCCACTTTGGGCAAACCTTAATCACAACTGACAAGTTGGACTATAAATCATAGAGTTTAGCTGAACAAGACACAAGGATATATTCGCAAAAGTAATATGAATTATTCAGATCATAAAGGAAATGAATCTAAACGGTCTGTAGAAAGATGAGTGCAATAATAATATATAAAGAATTTTCTTTTAGAATTTTTGATGTTATTAATCGTTTTATATATTTTTGTTTTAAATATATGTTTGATTTGCAACTTCTTTGCAAATGTATTGCAAAGAAGTTGAAAAGTTGAAAAAGTAAATTCAATAAAGGCGATAGTAAACTACATATGTTTCTATTTCAAAAAGCAGAAGTGAAAGAAAAAGAAATATGCAATTACATTGAATATAAGTATTTGATGTAAATATAATGTAACTTGATTTGATGTAAAAATTACTGTGATCATCAGAACTAAAACTTTAATCTACAATAACTTGTAGCAAATTAACAAAGGAAAGTAATCTATATGTATACAAGCAGCAGTTATTATTAAAAAAAATTGAAAGAAAAAAAATACTTTTGACTCTTTAAAACCAATGTGGTCTACAGATCATGTTAATGTAGGGCGCTGACTTAATGCAATAATGGAAACTTGTTCAAGCAAACATACTTAATCTGTCTACCTTCAAACCCGATATCAAAATCAGTATAGTTCAGCTGAATATTTAATATTCTAATGAAACGTTCTTCCGTTTTATAGAGTGTTGCCACATATCTACAAAGAACACGCAGATTTTAAGTCAAGTATTTCTCCTTAATCTTCATCCGTTCTATAATCAGTTTGTTACAAAATTTATCCCATAAAATCGAGGAAATAATACTTTTTGTCCTACATAGAAAACTCAAAAAATACATAACTAATAATTTTAAATTGCAAAATTTCTTCTTTATCTGAAAAGAAGTTAATAAAACATTTTTATTGATAAAATCTTTTTTGTGAAAAAGTGTTAGTGTATCAATCATACAGGTAATTAATTCTGTTTTTTGTACCCCTTTTTTCAAACGATCTTATTTTCTAACATTTTTAATATTTCGTTATATAATCCTCTCACTTAGTTTTATTTTTATTATTTTCATTTCGATTATATTGTCATATTTTTTATAATATCATCTATATTATCTCCTCCACAATTTTATTGATTGTATACCAAAAATCTACCATTTTCTACTTTTCTTCAATATATTGTTTTTTTAAATCTCATCAAAAACATGTTTCTCGACAGATGTCCTGAAGATGGAACGTACCTAGTTCCGAAACGTCGACAGTAAATAAATGATTTTTCGAAAAATTAAGATCAATAACACAAGAAGCAACTGAAATCTCAATAGATTATAATATCATACTATTTCTAAGTTAAGAAAAGACATATTCTGTGTGCTTTTACTTAGCACAACTGGGTCGTATATCACAACGTTCATAACTAACATAAAAACGATTGCAAACATTACAAGAAGCCGGTGCACACGGCAGCCGTGTCGGATACGATGATTAATATTTATTTTCGTAAATACACATACCACCCATACTACATATTTCCTAAAGTTTGTCTTGACAAATGAAAATTATTTATCGTTTTCTCTCAAGTCTTGATAGATCGTAAAATATACGAAAAGGTGTAAAAAGAAAATTGAATTCTATAAATAAAATCTTAGCCAAACCATAAATTATCAAGGATTTAAAAGATTCGCCGCTTCGAACTTCGTAGCTTGAAATAGAAAGTATTGATTCTCATGATATGTAAGTGTTTTTTTGCATTCGGGATTAGAGTGCTTTTAGATATAAATTAAAGCGATGCACAAGAACTAAAGTGAGAGTTTTTACTAATTTTGTTGTTTTTAGTCATTTATTAAATCTTTCTATTCAATTCAATTTTTAATTTATTATTTCTTCCAATTCACATAAGAAAATAAAGTAATTGTTATCTACATCGTTTCATTCTCGGTACGAAATACTGTTGCAAATTCATTTTCAAAATCTTGTGATTCGTGCTGATACAACTTTATATTTTTAAATTAGATAGCACTAAATTCTAGATCATTTGTTTCCGAAAGATATGACTAATTAAATATTTTTCAGATGAAAATTACACTGGTCCACAAAATAAAAAAGTGATTTGTATTGGGTGTGCGACATATGTTTTCCAATGTACTTTTTAAAGCTGAACATAAAACTGAAGTCAAAATTGCAGGTCAAATTTCCGGTCTAGTAATTTTTCTGCATGACTATTAAAATCTTATAATTTCTGTAGATTTTTGGGTTTTCTTTCTTCAAATGTTGTTTTCTTTTTTTCAAATCTAGTTTGCAGTTTTTTGAAAATATGTTTGCAGATTATTGCAAGAACCTTCAAAAAGTATCAAAATAAATATGAAAAAATAATTGCACATATCATTCGAGGTGAAAAGGGCCAAGAAACAACAGATTTACAATTATAAGATTGTAATCATTATATGGAGAATAACTTGATCGGAGATTTTGACGTTTTTTTAATTTTTCTCGGTTTTTTGCAATTTGACCACAAATTTTGACTTTATATTCATGTTCAGCAATTAAAAGTGCATTGAAAAATACATGTCCAACTTGCAACCTAAACATACAACTTTTTTATATTATGGACTAGTGTTATTTGTATCCACTCCACCCTTCGTTGGAGTAACCAACTAAAAATTGTGTTTCCATATAAATTAGTGATATTTTATTACATCATGCAAATGTTGAATCATCATTTATTTCGGTCATTAATTCTGATATAGTACAACCAAAATGCTTCTTAGAATGTAATAATTATACGTATAATGTAATGCATCATTATGGATTACACTATTATTTGTTGCAAACTTAACGATCCGAATCTACTACCAGCAACAGATTAAGTAACAGGATTTATGTTTTATTATAATCATTATCATTATTATAATGAAATAAAAGATTTTAAATTTGATTTATTATTGAATTAAATAAAGGGTATAAGCACCGGTGGTACTTGCTCAGGTTTATTCAACTTTCTCCAACACAATAAAATCCAAAATATTCCAAAGTAATGATTCCAAAATTAAAAGGGAAATGCTGCGTTGTCTCAAAATACTATGCAATTAATGATTTTAAGATTTTAAAGCACCAACAATTAACTATTTTAAACTATTGGTTATCTTCTATATATATATATATAAAAATAAGTCGGGTTTTCCTTCCTGACAAAATAACTCCAGAACGCACGAACCGATTTCGACAATTATGCATTCGTTGGAAAGGTCTCGGGCTCCGCAAGGTTTATAGCTAAGAAAATTAGTGGTGCATGGCATCGTGCCCCGATGCAAATTTCTGGAACTTTACGCACCGTAATTAGAAATTCGAGTAATAAAAATAATCAATAACTGTTTTAAATAATTTCAAATAGATTATCTTCTATATACATAAAAATAAGTCGGGTTTTCCTTCCTGACGAAATAACTCCAGAACGCACAAACCGATTTCGACAATTTTGCATTCGTTGGAAAGGTCTCGGGCTTCGCAAGGTTTATAGCTAAGAAAATTAGTTGTGCATGGCATCGTGCCTTAATGCAAGCTGCTAAAACTTCACGCACCGTAATTAAAAATTCGAGTGATGACATTAGTGAGAATTATCAGAATTATGCTTGGTTAAGTCAACGAGCAATTCTTGCCGCAAAGAATAATGATGTACACGCACTGAATTTCACCAATCAATCAAAAATTGGTGGCGATTTGGTGATATACCAATGATTCTGACTGGTCTTCCGTTTGACTTCAAACGATTGCAATTTCCAGTTCGCCTTGCGTTCGCAATAACAAGTCGCAAGGCCAATCGCTTAGTGTTTGCGGGATAAATTTCAAAAAGATCATTTAGAAAATTATTGTTTTTCACATGAGCAGTTATACGTTGCCAGTTCACGAGTTGGAAAACCTTCTGCTTTGTTTGTGTTAACGTCAGAGCAAAAAACAAAAAATGTGGTTTACCAAGAGAACTTAGAGAAAATCAACTAAAAACACTTAATTTTTGTAATCGAAATAAATTCATTACTGTTGTATAATAAAATCAATTTTTTTCTTTTCAAATATAAAACAAACACGAAACCATCTGGTAGCGAAACGGAGTTTGTCGGGTTTTCTAGTATATAATATAGTCCGACGCTCTATAAATACAGGCACTTTCGTTGTTTTTAAATAATTTTTATTGTTAAGACTAGAAGTAGTTTTGAAAAAGAGGTCCTCCTTTCTCATATTTCCTAAAATAAATCGAACGAACGACAAGGTAGAAAGTTGAAAATTGGTAGGTTTTATTAAAGTTCAATTTTGGTATACAAATTTATATGAAGATGTATAAATATTAAATAGAGAAACAGATGCAAAATCATAAAATATTTTATTGCAATAAACAAAAGTACCCAGGAACTATTTAAATAAACCAAAAGTTGTAAAAAGAAGGTAAAAACTGTAATTATGCAAAAAAAACTAGGCGAAAAATGTTACATAAGCTTTACAAGTATCTATGCAATTAGGAGAAAAAATAGTGTTTCCGAATATTTTTCTAGTTGTGTATTTTTTATGCGAATTTATATATTTTAGATTGTAAATTCGTAGCAGATCAGAAGAAACGTATGCAAAAATTTACAATAAAATTTTGGCGGCTTCAATCATTATATAAAATTATCACTTACATCGACATCGCAATCTCGAATCGGGTCCCCTCCAGGTGCTGCACTTATCAGGAACAAAAACGGACTAGCCACAAGCAAAGATGTAACGAGTAGAGTGGCTGCGGAGAGGGCCGCACGATGGACACCATTGTTACTCCGGAGCCAGTAGCAAGGCACGCAGCATACCCAGGCCACGGCGGACATCTGTTGGAAGAATGAATTTAATATTAAAAAATGCATAGTATGAAATAGTATAAGAGCTTGAAGATAACGATATTATTTGAAAAAATACAATTAAAACAAAATACATTTTTGTAGATATTATAGATTACATTATCTAAAGCTATTACACCTTACTACCGGCAATAATTCTACGACAGGCACATACCCATAATTTAACATTTTTAAAATAATATATGAAGAACATAACATACAAGAATAATTAACAAAAGTATTTATTTACAAAAAAATAAAATTATAGTGACTTTTACCAAATAGAAGGTATATTTATATTTCTAAACAAATGAGTAAATAAATCCCTTCTTCTGTGAGTAAATCCCTTCTTCTTTTAGGCTGTTGCCAAATGGAAGACTTTATAATAAACCCTTCTAGTATATATATATATATATATATATATATATGAGTTAAATTATTACCATTATATTTTGCGATTTTCGTAGTATACGAAAGCAGACAAATTACGAATCCAACAGAAATTAATTACAACATTTTGCACGTTTCGCAAATCAGGCTATTCAGAATCGATTTGTTCCTTCATTTCATTTTGAAGAGGAATTTTAATTGACCTAATAAGTCTCACTTTTACAAGCAGAAAAAATGTTTGATCCAAGCAAAAAAGATATTTCAGTGTAACTAAATTAAAATTATATAATTTATATATTCAGCGTCTTTGATGCTCACGAAAAAACGTACAATCTACTTTATATTACTTAAATGATTTATTTTAAATAATCTTATTTTCAAGGAAAGAGAGTATTTTTGAGAGTTATTAGAGTCAATAAAAGAATAAGAGATCAATGTGTGTTACTAGAGATGGCCAGACTTAACAATAAAATTAATGTTTTAGTACTTAGATCTCTAGAAAATAACTACTAGGTTCGTCAAAAAGACTTATAAATTTAGTTATACAAATTATTTCTCATTCCTCTTAACATTAAAAAATATTTTCACAAACTTATCTTATTTTTGTTATATTGACGACAAGAAAATCTAATATACAGCACTTACTGATTCAAGAGCAAATTTTCTATTACTACTATCACTTTATTTCTGTACATTATTATATTTTTTACAATTTAATTCATTATTTAAGAAAAATCTATTTTCTTTTCCTAAACATATTGTTTGCAAAAATCTCATCAAGATCATGTTTCTTGACAGATGTCCTGAAGATGGAACGTACCTAGTTCCGAAACGTCGACAATAAACAAATAATTAAATAAAGAAATTGTTTTTTTAAAAACTTTTCTTGTTTTTTATTTTGTATTATTTTTGGATTCTTGTTCGAAACTCTACAAAATATATATATATATATATATAACAAAATTTTTACATGGTAAATGGTATATATACCATTTTTATATACCATACCATATTTACATATACCATATACCATAAGTTTTAAATATAAAAGGACACAAAACCGAACAATATGTTCACTAAAATTTTTTCTTCTTTGACAATTATTTGTATAAATATGTGATGCATTTATACTTTAATGATAAATACATAGTAAAAAACATAGGAAAAGATACATTTATATTTATTACAAAGTCACTTTAATTTCTATTTCAATTTATAGTACATGTAGCTGGTTTCAGAATTCGAAGTAGATCGTAAAACTGCACCCGGGTGCTACTATCATTTTCATTACCATTTTTATTGCACGCAAATGATTGTAATTTTAAATTAAGGTATTTGGTTTTAATAAAAATAAGTACACACTATTTACGACACATTTATGGTTATAATTCAATATATAAAATTTTTCTTTATATTAAATAATAAATCATTTATGGCTGTTTTGCTATTTCTGTACATTATTATATTTTTTACAATTTAATTCATTATTTAAGAAAAATCTATTTTCTTTTCCTAAACATATTGTTTGCAAAAATCTCATCAAGATCATGTTTCTTGACAGATGTCCTGAAGATGGAACGTACCTAGTTCCGAAACGTCGACAATAAACAAATAATTAAATAAAGAAATTGTTTTTTTAAAAACTTTTCTTGTTTTTTATTTTGTATTATTTTTGGATTCTTGTTCGAAACTCTACAAAATATACACAAATCCAAGACTCTACCATTCAATATATATATATATATATATATATATATTGTTTCGTATAATACAAAGCATATATATTAATTTCGTCCTCTATTCAGGATGGAACACAACCATATTTTAAATGAAAGCCGCTTGTTTATATTATATATTGTATATTACGAAATGTGTATTATATGGATCGAGTCAGACAATATGGTGCATAAACTATACCTATGCTTGGCTTGGAAAATAGGTTGGTGGTTATTTCGAAGTAAGTTATCAAGATGTTGTTTGTTTGACACTTCAATTATAAGTTAATTAACAATCTAATTTACCGACAAATAAAATTAAAAGCAAATTTCGTGTTCAGAATTGGGGAAGTATAAATATGGGGCTTACCACATCTACCACATACTTCTTTAGAGCCATTTCATTAACGAAATAAAAATATATCTAGTTTATCTAAACCAAAAAATTTTTAAAGTTAATCAGAAAAGTCTTGTGCAAAATTAATTACTTACTTATTTTATTATAATATTTTCAAATCTTCATGTCCATAGATTCATAAAAAAGACAATATTTCTATATATTCTATAAAATGACTAACAATAATGAATAATTATTTGATATTTTAATTAGTATCAAATACTAGTAGTAAATTAGTCCGAATGCAGTACTATATAGTTTTAAAATTTAGTAGTTTTATGGCTATATATCCTACTTAACTGTTTTTCTCCTAATAACGGTTTTTTGCAATTATTTCATATAGTTATAGTTAGTTAGAAAAAGTTGAATTATCTTCACAATTGAAGTTAAGTTAAAAGTAGATTGTATTTTACACAGAAATAAATTATTTATATAACTTAAACTGTAAAAAATCGTACATTACAACGAACTTAATATAGTAGAAATTTGCGTAATTTTTCGTTAGAGTAGCAAAAATAATAATTACTTCTTAGGCGTTTTGGCATTATATTTCAGAACCTTGTATCATTATATAAAATACAAAACCTACTATATTTATCACTATTATTGATCGTCATTTCAAACATTAATACTAATTGTTTTTTACATTAACAAAACTTATAGATATCTACATTTCTGTGCATTTTCCCCATTCGTTTCTAAATTTTGTATCAATAACAATTTTATTGATATTCATGTGAAACATAAATAACAAGTATTTCTTAGGTTATCAATATTCATATTTTTTAGGTTTTCATGCATAATGTATCATGGTATAAAAAGAAAACCGTGTAAAAGTACAAAAAACAACAACTTTATTGATCGTTTGTTCAAACATAATGAGATTTTTCGCATATCTTTCACATTATCTTAACTTATATCAGTAATGTTCCTAATAATTTTAAAAGTTTTCTTGTCCTGTCATTATTCGAAAAAAATCGTCTCTTTATTCAAGCATTAATTCGTTCTCCGGCAATATTTGGCTTTATAATTATCGCTGAGATAGAGTCTAAGTCTCGGAAAATTGAACAGCTCGCCTACACAGAATAATAAATAGCCAACACAAGATTTAAAAAGTTTTATGAAAGATAAAAAGCCTTTATACAAAACTTTTATACCCTGTATTAAACACGGCTCAAAGTTATGAGGCGTGAAATAATATTTTGTATATTTTGAAAATAGGGAGCGAACCATATCAAAATAAACATAACGCTTCACATGCAAATACTGCTAAATCCAATGTTTAATGTGTGTATTAGATTACGTGAATTATTGCTGAAATACAAATGGATTTGCAATTTCGGGATATGAAAGCGATAATAAGTTTTGAAATAACAATATCCTATCAGTCACCTAATGTTAGCATAAACACATAAAACAAATAATATGCATGAATATTACATGTATGATGATGTTTCTGGTTTATAATCTAAATAAACCAACATAGATTTGACACATTATTTGTGAATATTACAAAATTCACAGCAGTTTTACTACATGCAATAGCAATATCTATGCAATTATCTGCACATGCAGTATAAAAACTAAATTAAATCCGCTCAGGTTAATCATCAACTAAAAATAAGAACTTTTAACATAAATGTATTCTGTATTTATTTGTAGATCCCGCGTATAAATTAGAATATAATATAGCAGATATATTTCACCTATTTTATGAATAAATAATTTTTACTAGTCAATCTATTATCACAAACATGTAACCTATTGTACACCAAACAATTCTGCAGAATTTGGCTTAAAAAACATGACTATATGACTTTCCGACAAAAAAATGTTTTTGTCAATGTTTTTGTAACATCATATATATATACATATATAGTGTGTTCGTATAGTGAAAACTGGGCCCCTTTTAAAACTTTATGTTCTGTAAACAAGTCAAATCGTTGATCCATCTCGTTTTATATGCCAGAGGCCCAAGAGTTAATCTCTTAAGGACTGAACTCCTATTATGTTATCATCATAAATCAATTATAACCCAAAACACCAGCGGAATCCCTAAGCAAACGCGGATTATTTAATTTCCTCGAACAACCAAGGCTTAATTATAATCCGAAAGTAAAAATGTATCAAATAATTGAAACGATTTTATAACAATTTCAACATCATATAAACAATAAACAGTTTGATAAAAATATTGTGCATTCAATCTAATGAAATATACGTATTAGTAACAATATTCTATATATTTTTTAAGTAAAACCGAAACAAAAATTTAGAACGTACTTTTTAGTATGACAAAAAAGAATACGGTGGAGACGCCTTGTACATTTTCATGGTTCCGTATCAATAAGCCATTAATTTAAGTTTTAATAAAAAAACAGTATTTTATCAATATTATTTATAGAGTATCTGCATAAAATTACCATTGTGAAACCAGATAATTTTCAATTTGAGTAATAAAAGGAAACATTATTAATATTTATTGACGCATAAGTGTAAGGCCTCGACCACAAATTAATTATAAAATCAATCAGCAAATTAATTTCATTTGTATTTTTGATATCGGTATATCTATCTTTGAGAAAACATAGACTAAGGGTGAGATTTTGGCTTCAAACACAAACGTTTTGCAATATTGGTGTCAAACCATTCAGAATGACTTGAAATCGGATTTTCTGGGTAAAATTTTAAAAAATCCTAAAAATTGTATAGAATTTGGGCTTTTCTAAATATTGAATAAAATAGATAGAAATTAAAAATATATAAATGAATAAATCATGTTTAATTTGCATCATTATCCACTAAATTTCCGTTTATCTGAATAGTCAATAGCACATGCAAAAGCAAGTTTTGAACAGAAATATTTAATTCAATTAGCAATGTTGATATTTCAAAATATATTTGATTTTCATCTCGTAAATCATCCATTTGCAAAATCAAATATACTCAAAGCACTAGCAAACATCAATTATAACTAAGTAATTTCATTTAATATTGATATCGTTTTAATAACTAGTTAAATTAATATAAACTATTTGTATATATACATATAAATTTATTTAAGTATATGTTATAATTATATATGTATCTGATCATTTTATCCAAATCGCAACACATATATCTCAAGTTGTCTTTCTCAAAACAAAGTATTTCATATGAGAAAAATATTTTATCAATAGAGAAATAAAAGTATGAATGCGTTAAGAAGTGGCCTTTTCTATAAATGGCATGTTCAATCTTAGTATGCGATCATGCATGAAATGGGCAAATGTCAAGAATAACTATGAATTCGGATCAAAGTTACAAAGTTATATAAAGATATGAATCAGATATAAATAGCTCTCATATGGGTAAGGATAACAGGCATGCTACATATAAATGGCAATATTTATTGTATACATAAATTGCTTCAGGAAAGTTTAATGATTCTTATACAATAATGACATTTAGTCAGGAACCGTATAAAAACAAACCAAAAAAATTATACATTCGTACCGTTTTTTTTTAATTTGATAAATTCAACGTATATTTCTTAAGTACACTCCAAAACTTGAATCATACATTCAAAAATTATAATTGATAATACTTTGAGTAGAAGATATGTATGCTATCATGTATATTAATCGACTAAAATTTTAAAATTTATTTTACTGAGTGATTATTTGTGCTTTTATTGCCGTTATGTGTAAACGTTAATCTTATGAAATAAATGGCTATGATGAAAATAGTCCATTGAACATAATTCAATCAATATAAATACAAGTGCAATATAATTTAAATGTGAAAGGGAAACCCTATCATATCAATTAATTAGTGTTAGATCCGTCATTGGTATGAACAATTATTTGATTCATATTCAACATAGGTTTCATTTGCATATATGCATCATAAAATAATTATATTAGAATTATTGTATAATTATAAAAGTAATAGTAAGGTCAGGAGACAACTTATTTTGTGCTATTAATAAATCTTCATACAAATCATCAATTTTCACATTTGAATTTATAAATATTTAAATAAAAACAGTGCAATGTTATAAGATGCTTGCAATTACCATGCCCAAAGAGTGTCAGATGATAATTAATTCAGTTTAAAATAACACATAATTATAAGTATATTGGATAACTTATTATTATATATTTTCGAACAAAAGTATTTGATGGAATGAATAAATCCCTGTAATGAAGCAACAAATCCATTATTTTGTCAATAAATAATGAGAAAACAGGTTTTAAATTCATAATTAATAAAATAAACTTTATATTCATCATCGTGTAAAAATTAGATGTGTGAATTTACATTCCAAAGGCAAAATATTTTTATTGTACCCCTGTTAATTTTATTTTCAAACGAATAATACTAGACAAAAGTTTGAATGTTTGGTTCAATGTTCCATGGCATCGTTTGCATTCTACCGCAACCACAATTCTATTGTGTATGTGAATAAAACAAAACTATTGGAAATAAATCCATCAATTTTTTGGAGATTAGTGTATTTAAAGTACTAGCTATTCATTTGAGAGATCAGTTGTTTTGCATGGAATTATTATCTGACCAAATATTAATGTCAACGCACCATACTAATAATGTGCTTGATGGTTGAATATTTTGATTAATACCAATAATTTATAGTTATTTACATGATAGAAGTTCTGCTTGTGCTTTGGAATTTTTATCAATAGCAAAAGAATTTCTTAGCCGATTTATATTCAAACCTCAGATTTGCAAATCCTTATGCAAAACGTAAATAGCATTATTGGTACTCAAGTTTTCCGATTTCTTTTCATATCAGGACCATTAAAATCTCATATGGAAATCGTATGCATAAATGCATTTATATTTTTATGTATATATATGTGTGTGTGTGTATAAAATACTTTTAAATAGAAAATAAAAACATTATCTGTATTATAAAATATTATTATCAATGATCAATCAAATTATTGCAACAAGTTGAGTAAAATGTTTTAAGATTTGATTAATTTTTATATATGTTTTCATGTTGATTTATATTTTACCAGAAATTATTTCCTTTAAGTACCAGAACCTAGGATCCATTTTATAAAAAAGTGTAGGTGCTTGTAAATATACATAAAGCAAACGCTCATGAAGTTTTATATGTAACCAAATTCTCTTATCTTGGAAAGAAAATGTCCTCACAACGATATCTATTTTCTCTCATACATAGAGAAGTTTCTAGAATATATATATATATATATATATATATATATATATCTGCTTCAGTGTTTGTGTATCTAGTTATATATACGTCTATTCAAGCAAATGTATAATAAAAGACTTTCCAGACCACAAACATGCTGATTCCAGAATGTACATAGTCAGATAAAATGAATTTGCAAATTTCGGAATATGTACATAGTCGTGCTTGTGTTTCAATGAACTATTCTTTGCAAGTGCACGCTCTCATTTTATTCCAAAATGTTGGGAAAACAAGTGGAAAGATTTGTGAAAGGATTCAAGATAACTTGATTTCACATCTTTTATACAATAAGAGTAAATTTGATTCTTTTTATTCCCACAAATGATGTTAAACTATATTTTATATTTTATTACGATGAAATTTTTTAAAAAAGAACATTTTGAATTGTTAGAAATGTAAGAAGTACTTTACAGAACTATTACTCAAGCAAACTTTTTGCGCATTTAATGTGATTAGTTTTCAGAAATTGTGTATATTGATCTATAGCAAGATAAATACATTTATAAATATATAAAATAAAATGTCTCTTATAATATTTTGTAAAGGTTTAAGCAAAATTATATGAAAAATATTATATGGTATTTTACACAAAAATCGTAAAATTTAAAGCCAATCAAAATTGTTAGAGATTTGAAATAATATCAATGATAATTTTGCATAAATATTACAGCAAAATTTTATGGTATTCAAATTCATCTGTACCAACAATTTCGCCAAATTGATTTATTGAAATATTTATATATTTATATTTACAAAAAACAAACAAATGTTTCGTATAAAATTTTTGAGAATGTTTAAACAATTTTATATAAATATAAAAAAATTAGAATCGTATTCTAGTACATATACATACCGTAAAATTCAGAGTACAATAAAAATTGTCAGAAATCTGAACTATGCATGAAAAAATTATGCTGTTTTCGGGCAAACTCTGCCGTAAAATAGACCAATCTTATGGCAACACCATGTTACGCTGCTTTTTTCAGATAAAATGATACTAAAAACTGTCCAAATGATATGTATTTGCTGTTCAGTCAAGCTGTTTACACATAGAATCCAATTTCTCGCATATGTTATTATGACACATCACAAAGATGCACTTTTGATAACACTTTTTTCTAACTTCGTACTTTTTCTAGGTTAAGTTTCACATCTAAAATGCCTGAGTGCACAGCAAATACATAGCATTTTGTTAGTTTTTGGTGCCATTTTATACAAAAAGGCATTGAACTATGTTGCGATAACATTGGTCTATTTTATGGCAAAATTCGCCCAAATCTCAATTGTTTTTACAAAATCCGTAAATTGATTTTATTAGAAGATTTATACAAGCATACAAAATATTTGGTTTTGCAAAAGTGTAAGCAAAGGTATAAAAATATGCAAACAATTGGATTGTGTTCTTGTTCAAATAAAAGTAAATACATTCAAGGAGTTACACCACAATTATATTTTATTTTGTTACTTTAAAGTACAATAAATAACTATCTTTAATATCATGATTTTAATACTTTTCCTTCGGTCCGAAAAAAAATGACAAAAACATACGTTTTTTTTAGTGCTACAGTGTTGTAACCCCTAAACAATCAAAATTACAAACTATTTTTGTTTTATTTTTGCTAAAAAATAATTATACATTTACTAACAAATAATTTATAATCTACGTTACCGCAACAATTAACGAAGCTCATATAAAAAAACACCGTGGCAAATGAAGCTCTAAAAATTCCTACCTCGAGCACGTACCAACTATCATCTCTTCAAACTTATAATTACTCAATTTCTATTTAAAAGACGTTTTAATCGTAATACGGATATTGCCTAGGCCGCAAGACAGGCTATATTCACGGGTTAAAGATAGGATTAATAATGTAGGGCACGTGATTGGATCTAACTCATTTCCGCGAACAAAGAACGCTGAAACGATGGAACGATGGAACGCTGGAAGTTGGCCAAGAGACGGACAAATGTACGGGCGAACACATTCGAACCGAGTAAAAGACCAATTCGACCGTATGCGTAATTTTATTCTTTCCGAACGATAAGTCTGAACAGAAGCGATAATTCATTACTCGAAAACAGTTGTAAGGAATATAAAGTTAAAGACGATCGACGATTTCTTTCAACGAAGCAGAAGAAGTGTTCAATATTTCGATTGTTACATGTATATACGAGTAATATGTCTTTCAATATGAATGCAACAAATATTTGCAAATAAATAACTTGTTAACACGATTAAATTTAATTTTATAGAATCAATTATTAATTAATATATTAGACAACAATCTATAGTAGTATTAACAATCTATATAATAAAACTCTATCTAAAAATATAAAACAAGCTGTAGAGGAAATATTAAAAATTTAAATATTTTTTACTATGAACTCACAAGTATAGAACAACGTCTGTCGGGTCAGCGTCGGTCAGACTATATATATATACTAGCTGACCCGGCAAACGTTGTTTTGCTAAGTTATTTTCTAGAGTATCTAAAAAATTAATACTTTTTGTATAAGGATGTATTGTTTGAATGCTATATACAATGAGGTATTATAGAAACAATAAACCCCATTAGTTTGTCTATATTTTATTAATACAACCAAACTGAAAGTTTTATACACTTTCTATACATGGCATAATCCAATCCAAGTCTTTTTTGGTCATTCGACTTATATAGTCATTACAAATTCCATTTAATCGATTATTGATTGCGTTTCAAATTTCTCAAAAATTTTTTTTGGATTCTGGATTTTGTGTATAATTGTAAATAATACTATTGAGCTTATATATATACATATACTAGCTGACCCGGCAACCGTTGTTTCGTCATAAAAAATATTTCTAATAGTTCAGTAATTTTTGAATTATCAAGCCAAATCTGATAATTTATTTTAAATTATATTGTTATGTGGTATGCCCAGCAAATTGACTGAGATTGAAAAAAAATGAGAGACTGAAATATTTGACAGTAGTGCCGTAAAATTGTATGGTACCAAGTTTCCTATCAAAAACTGTTGATCTTCAAACTATAATATTCAATCGTTCTATTTCTTTGGAACAGACATTGTTCTTAATACAAACTTTTTATCAACTAAGTATTGTTTGTACGCATCGGGATATATTTGTACAATGTGAAAATGGGAGAAGTGGACAACCCTTCATAAAAATAAATTATACTTTTTCTAAAGTAAATTCATGCTTTATCATAAAATCAGAAAAATATGAATTAAAATTCAGTAAAAAATCACTCATTGACTGAAAGCGTGGTGAAAAATTATTCGATTACTAAAATGGCTAACATGAAATAGAGTATTGTGAAAAAAGAGTGAAAATTTACAATTGTATGTATTTTTAATTTCGCATTAAGAAAATTAAAATTAAAAAAAAACTTATTCCAAAAATAATAAAAGGGGTGGCAACCCTTTATTAAAAACAAATAGTTTTTTTAAGTTAAAAGAATTCCCTGTATTTTGTCAATTCCGCATTAAAAATATTAAAATAAAAAAATGGTCACAAAATTAAAAAAGTATTATAGGTTTAGAAAACCCTTAATAATAATAAACTTTATTTTAAAGTAAGATTCAATATTTTTCTTCAAGCTAAAAAATGTGAACTAAAATTATATCAAAAATATTCAATGACTGAACGCGGGCTATAAAATGATTGAAATACTAAAATGGCTATAAAAATTATGGGTTGATGATAAAAAAGTAAAAACTTAGGGTTGTATGTATTTCTTAATGCCACATTAGAAAAAAATAAAAACATAAAATTTCGTCAAAAAATTAAAAGAAAATAATTGGGATGAACAAGATTTATCACTTAGGGGTATGAAAAATAGATAGTTACTGATTCTTAGACCTACTGAATACACATATAAAATTTGGTAAGAATCATTAAAGCCGTTTTGGAGAGAACGAACTTTGTGACATTTTTATGTTATAACATTTTATGTCATGTCATGAATATTATGTTTTTCTAAATTGATTTGACATGGGGTACGATGTAGCAAAAATGTAAAATTTCTTGGCTAATGCATAATTATAGATATATTTTTTTACTATTTTTCAGATCTTGTCACCTTGGCCCTTTTACCTTTCAATAAACAAAAATATTTATCAACTCTTATGATACCATCAAAATAATGATGGTGATCCCTTTTACCAGCGGACCTTTAAGCCCCGGCCTACCCTAATTTGAGTTACGTGAATCATTATACTTTATAAATAAATGGGCATTATGTACTCATTTAGTATAAAAAAACTAGTCTATGAACGATAATTATATTATATAAACAAAGCATTTTTCAAATAACAAAAGTGCGTACAAGTGAAAAACATTTTATTATAAATATTGGTTTCAATTTTAATAGCTGTTCTTTGCGATTGCAATATTACTAATTACAAAGAAACAACATCTGAAATTATATTCTTAATTACAGATCAAAGATGTCACATTCTCTTTGACTAAAAGAATTTAATATACTCTTTGAACTTGTGATACTCTAGTTAGTGCTATGCTGTCTAAGATTATAATCCAAAAAGCGAAATATTGTTATTTTTTAATATTTATTTATTTTTACTTATTTAGTATTTAGTAATTTAGTACTACTTTATTTCTAATTTGATTTTTTTACTTTTTTGGCTGCATTATCTATTACATAAATGAGTTTTCGTTAAGCCTACATTTTTATAATTTAGAAATTTATGTAAGTTAATTTGTATACCATTTTGATTTCTTATAACATTTGCAAATTCAGTCTAAGTTTGACAAAACTATTTGCAGGTTGTACATATTGATATAAATTGAAGCAAATAATTCTTTGTGTAATATGAGGAGAGTTTATTAACTCTGAAAACCATTACTATTTCAGGCAGAAGAAAATGCAACTGAATCTGTTATGCAAAATTAATACATTCAGTTTGCAATACAACAAAAATGATACATTTATGTAAATAAAAAATAAAACATTCTACTCTATATAATACTAATAAAAAATAAAAGAAAAGAAGACTATTGGTGATTGACTAGATGATAATATAAGTTCATTAATTGACATCTGTTTGAGTTTGATATAAATAGACAAGACTAATAGTTCCGTCTTTAATGGAAAAAAAACTACAAAAACCATCCAAAATATTCCATGAAAAAAAATAACCAAAATAATACTAGATGACGAGTAAAAAAATGAAAAAATCGTCTCAATGGAACACTTATCATTATAATTATCATTATATAATTGTATTAGAAAAAAATGTAAAACTATTAACAATTCTACTCAATTTTATCATAAAGTAAGTTGCAAACATTTTGCGACATGTGTACCCTAAAATTTAAAATCTAGAATCTTAAAATTGTGACAATATTTTTTTTAATTTTTTGTTGCCCATTATTCTTATATTTGAAGAATTTTCATAATTAAAACAATTCTTGTAGACCTATAATATTTTAAGACGTTCATTAAGATCATCTCTTTTATCATATAAAGTTTCATTGAAATCATCGTCGTTACGAAATTGGTGAGAGTGGATGAATTGTTCAATATTGAATATTGAAGTCACAACTACTAGTAATGTCAAGAAAACATAAAATTAACAAATCGGATTTTTTTAGCGAAAACATAAACTTTTCCTCCAGAACGTCAACAAACAGTCTTTTAATGGATCAATATATTGACATTTACCGACGCAAAATAGACGAAGCGTTAGAAAAACTTTCGACATCTTAAAATCTTTTCAAAATATTCAATAGCATTCCACCCTATAATTTCTAAGTGTTGGTATTTACTATGAAAATCAGGTCACATCCATAACAGTGTTTCATATCGGGCACCATTTCCCGATTCCTCCCTTATATTCTTATTGCTAGCTTAACAGCCCCAATAGCTCCGAGGGGGTTGTAAACGATTCGATAGCAAACGCACGCGAGTTGTGTGTAAAATCATAATTCAAGAAAATATTAATCTCGAGATTTTTCAAAAATGCGAACGATAGGCCGAAATACTTGCTGGATTACTTATGTTGATCACGGAACATTCAGATTATAATAAATCAAACACATTGTACTATAGGAGGTAAAAGTGTTGTTAGATTTATATAAGTCATGTGGAATGCTTGTAACTATAATATAATTTAATAAAAAAATGCAAAAAGAGTGAATATTTGGTTATTTGAAGGTAAAGATGTAGTTAGGTAATTCAGAAGTGACTTCAGTTAATCTTTTTTTTTTCAAAGTTAAAATTGACGTTATTGGGTTCTACAAATAATTAAAATATATAATACAATAAAAAAAAACTAATAAAGCTATCAAGATTATTAAATATAAATAAGGTAGTCATAAAACAAAAATATCAATTATAAAACTATGAATACTATGAAACTGCTCGTACGTCAAAGTAGAACTAGGAATGTGTTGCCGTCAGAAAAAAATACAATTTTCACTATTTTAAAAATAGCAAAAATAACATATTTTTACAATGATGAAATCTGTGACTTTTACTAAACATAGCAAGATAGTTGTTTGTTTGATATGTGTAATTTGTTTTAATATAGATAATTTGGTTTTCACAGTGAAATTGCTAAAAGTCAAATTGGACCTTTGTGCCCCGCTTTATCCTATAGCCCTACTATAAAAATTTGACTTTTGAGATCTCTGTTAAGTATATTTAATAAATTATTCAACCACAAATATATCTCATAAAGATTAAAATCAAGATCTATGTTTATGTTTATCAATCTACGTATTAGATAATTTTGGAATACCAAATTACAGCCATAAATTAATTCAAATAATCAAATAATTTTTAAAAAAATGAACCCTCTATAGATTGTAATTGAGATACATCAAACAAAATATCGAAACAAATTAAGCTTTGATGTTTCTACCACATTATTTATACCATAAAACATAGATCGAATTCCCTTTTACCACTGCGATAGAATATAATGTGCCATGAATTAATTTAAATATTTTATAATAATTTTAATAAGTAACAAAATTGAAGCTTGTAATCAAAATACATCAAACAAAATATCATAACTAATTAAATTTTGCTGTTTCTCCTACAACGTTTATACCGTGGCATCTAATTTCAAAACATCACAAAATGATTATGTTGAACATCATAAAATAAAAGCTGAACAACAATTCGTTTTCACAATTGATACAAAGTTTTCAAAATTAACGAATGATATTAGTTTATTGGTCTTTAAATCGAAATAATAAATTGTAATGTTTTTATTATTTAAATTTATTTAATATCTAAATTAAATTATCAATAAAACAAATAAATAAAATCAAATAAAATAAATAAATTCTCAATATGATAAATACTATAATTAAACATGTGCCTCGAATTAGTTTAAACGACCGATAGTATTTTTAATAATTAACAAAAATTAAAAATTTATTAGCTGCAATCGAAACACATCAAATACAATATCAAAACTAATTCATTTTTGCTTTTTCTCCTGGTAGCTAAAAAGAATTTTCAATAAAGGCCACAAAACAAATAGTTAAAGATAAGGTAATTAATAAATACTATAATGAAGAATGGGCTATGAATAAGATTAACTAATAATGCTTTTAATAATTACCTTTTAACAAATAATAATAAACTAATTTGGGCTAAAACTAACAAATTATAGCTCAAAAGTTGTAGCAGTTTCTGCTTCGTCATTTGTATCAGTATGATGATAATGCAAGATGAAATACGATTGAATTTGATGAAATGATAATAATTTCAATAATTAACAAATCATATACCATTAATATACATCGAAAAAACTAAATTTTGATGCCCCTTCTATATGATTCATACAATTCTTCCTAAATTAAATTCTTCAAAATTAACGAAAGTTTATGACACCATAATAATATACGCCATTAATTACTTCAAAATATTGATGATATTTTTCTGATTTTTAAAGGATGAAAATTTCATAAGCTACAGTTAAAGTACATCAAATAAAATATGAAAAAAAATTAATTTGGATATTTGTCCAATAATATTTGGACCATGCATTTTAACACTCAATTAACACAACAAGGAAATATGTTGAATATCTAATAAAAGGTGAGCCATAAAATAGTAAAAAAAATTATAATAATTTCAATATTTAATAAATAATAAAAATTTCACTAAAAACCCATTAAAACCAATTACTTCTCTCAGTTTCTCCTCATCATTTAAACCATGATACCTAAATTGAAATCTCAATTACCACCACGAGGGAAAATATGATGTCGTAATAAACCATTTTAACGATCCGACTTAAATATTAAGTTTTCGCGACATGTTGCAGGAACTGCCTCGGTTTGAGATAATATTTAAAAGCTCTTGCAAATTTCACTACGTTGTCTCGAAATCTGTAATAAATGTCCTATGCAGTGATTATGCACAACACACACTTTTAAAATTTTACGACGACCCGAGATGACAACTTAAACACCGAGAATAAATTAAATGAAAGTTTGCAGGAGAAAATTGGTACGGAATTATGAAAAATGATGTAGTAAAGTGTGTTTGTTAAGATATAAAGTTTGTATTGGAATTAAAAATAGTTCCGATAGAAATTACAAAAAAAACTGGCAAAGTTATCAACAACAAGTAACGTTAAGAATTTTTTAACCACAATATTTGAAAGTACAGGGTAAAACATGAATAAGCAGTCTACACCTCGATTCTTAAGATTCCATCACAAATGTAATTTCATCCGTTGTTAGATATTTTTGGTTGTGAGCATTGTTGTTAAGTTTACGAGACCTTAATATAACTTTTAAATATATAATTGTTCTATTAGATTAAAATTTTATTGTTAATTTTAAGTTCGTTTCAAACGTTTTTATATAAATTGATAGAAGGTGCTATACGATTTTTTTTTAGCGGTAAGGTAAATATTTTTTCATAATTCCAATGAATTAATAGTTTGAGAATTACACACAAGGTTAATGATCTTATAGCGTGTTTCTGTATTAATCGCCTACTAAATGTAATAATAAAGTAACACGCACTAATAGAAATTTATCTACAACTGTGAAAAAAGCTAAGGAGAAAAACTATTATTATAGCACGTACAACTGCTAGATGTTTTGTACATTCACTTAAAATAATTGAACTAACTCAAATTACATCGTGTTTTCATTACACTTTACATGGTTAAATTTGATAGTCAAAAGAAAAGTCTTACATTATAAAATAGTTATTGACATTAAGGTATGTCGGGGCACCGAGGTCCAATTTGCTTTTGAGAAATTATGTTGTGAAAACCAAACTAATTATATCACAGCAAGTAACATACATACATACATATAAAACTCTTCGCTACTTCATCATTATAAAATGTAGGTTTTTCGTTGTTTTTAAAAAAATTGTCACTTGGTCCTTTTTACCTCAGCCAGGGGGCAAATTATAAATTTCATAGGTACATTTCTTACAGAAAAACTGTTTATAATGTTGATATGGTTTTGTCAGAAATATTGAGTAGTAGGGTTAAAATTCAGTTGGTCATTTTAACTCCATCCATATGTAAGCTTTTATAGAGGTTATATAAAATTAGAATTACCATAGGTTTCAGAATTTAAAAGTAATAAACAAATGTACTTGTTTTTAGAATCTGCCTAAAGAAGAAGACATTCCAAAGACTCAAATATAGAAAATATGCATAAATAAAAAATTCTTATGCATATATAAAATATGCATAAATTAAAAATTCTTAGCCTCTTAGTTTAGTAAAATAAACTCATAATATAAATATAATTTCTTAGATTTTTCTCTATTGCGTTTACATGAAAATACTTGGTAATTAACTTTTTTAAATCAAAAGCATATCCTTAGCCAAATGATTATCTAAATAAAAAATCACCCAATTTGCACAAAATATGTTCATTGCCAAACCATCATATGGTGATGTTTATTCCTAAAGTAGACGATATCACTTTTCCATATTTTATTATTTATTATAGTTGACAATAAAATAAAGCAATCTTTTATAAGTTCTTTATATTCCACCTCATTATCAAAACAACATGCAAATCGTGCCATATAGTTTTATTCTGTCCATTAATGGTAGATTAGTGCAATTTACATACCAAGGCGTTCACTTCCTTACAACGACTAGAGTTTGGAATTAATTCAGAAAAATGAATAATTAATAAGAGATTATAAAAATAAGCTAGTTATCGTCATGATTAAGTTGGAAATTATTCGAGAATAATAAAATAAATCTGCGCGCATGTCGGGAAAAGAAAAAATCGGATTTACACATTTTATGTAATATGAGCTTTGTAAGATAAACTAGATGCATGTTATAATAAAATCAGAAACAAAAAAAATAGCTATAAAAAATAAGAACAATATTGTTTTTTCTAAGAAAGTTCACTGTCTTAATGAACTTTTAAGAGACTGGGTACGGTTGTGCCGGAGTACTATAATGACAGCTATACTGATTTTGACATAGTGTTCAAAGGAAGAAAGATGCAGTATATTTGTTTAAACAAGTTCCCACTATTGCACCTAGAAATTGATAGGCCTCAATATTAGGTCATTGGCACAAACACATTACCTTTTTCTTAAATTTGATGTCCAAATTCGACTAATGAGTAGGTACTAGTAAACCATAATAAAAATATCTATTCTAAAATCCTTCTGAAATCTAATTAATCTCTTTCACAACCCATTTGAAAGCAGTACAATTTATGGCGTATCATCATTTATTCTTCCCAGTGAATAATTTGTACAAGTTATTTCTTTCAGAAAGTCTTGTTATCTTAGCCTTATTTGCATTGTTATCTTAGCCTTATTTGCCTAGAAATTTGTAGGCATTAGGTCATTGGCACAAACACATTATCTTCAGCAAAAACATTTGATGTCCAAATTCGACTAGTTAATAAGTACTAGTAAACTATAATAAAAATATTTATTCTAAAATCCTTCTGAAATCTAATTAATCCCTTTCACAACCCATTTGGAAGCAGCACAATTTATGGCGTAACATCATTTATTCTTCCCAGTGAATAACTTGTACAGCTTATTTCTTTCAGAAAGTCTTGTTATCTTAGAGAATGAGTTATCAAGTTTCGGTGACTTATTAAGGACAATCCATCTTAGATCTAATAACATTGTTTGAGACTACCTGTCAGAGCAGATGACGCCAAAAACTTAGAGAAGCTTACTTGGGAAACACACTAATTATGGAAGACGAATTAACGTTTGCTCTAATTGTTTTCGCTTCAATTAATAAACATCGAATGATGGAACATTCTAGAAATTATATAGAACATGCACGATAAGTTTAATATAATTATCTAGACACTGTGATATTTTGTGCAAAAACAGATCAGTGAAATCGGTGAATAATTTCTTATTCCAAAAAGTTTATATATTCATTCAAATATCACCATGTCCTTACAATTCGACATTACCCTGCAGCCAACATTTGTTTCGACATATTGCCTTCATTTTTTTATTAACCGCTTCAACGAGTAACAACTGAGCTATTTTATTTTCCCATTTCCAACTACAAGATAAATAAACTAGCATATCCATAAATTAAAACACATTTTTCGCATATGTTCGGGCGCGAGTAACATTGCAATTGTTTGGTATTTCTGCATACGAAATAGTGAAAAAAGATCGCTCGGAATGATAAACACGCTATTGAAATAAGTGCTTTATGACAAAATGAAAGCTTTTTCAAATAATTACAGTATATGCATGTATAAGAAAAATAAAGAAATGTATATACAGAATATTTTTGTGCCACTCAATGCTCAGATCAAATATCATTTTATATTAAAGTATTAGATCGTCACCTATCTTAATTTAGGAAAAGCAGACAGAAAGGTAAATAAAAAGGCAATACATTTAGGAACACTTGTTAACAAAACTTAGTGTTATCAAATTTAGGAAAAAAAAGATTTTTCTGTTATCAGATTGTATAAAACTAATAGAAATCTTACAACAAATATTAGCAGATCAAAAGTCGATCAAAATTACTGAAATATTGGACTATACTATTGTGGGTACATTTTTACCAAAAAAAAGTCAAGCTAGATCCAGGGGGTAACTAGAAACTAACCAGGGGGTAACCAGAGAGGTAACAAAATGTTGTTAAATTTGGTTTTCAGACCAAAACGTTTTAACATCCAAAACTGATCCAGGGATATACTTTTCATAGCAAAACTGTATATATATATATAAAAATACATTGTAGTACATAAATACAAATATATTTATTTTTTTAATTAGAATTTTTAGTCCGACTTTCAAACCCCATGCATGCACCATTATAGAATTTGTATATAATAAAATATAGAGAGCATTATGCATTAACTTACTCTTCATATAGTTGTGAAAAATTTATTCATCAAAAATAAACTTTATAGAAAATTATAAAACTATATTAAAAATTTGTAAATTGTCATGACTCTGTTGTTTATATGATTTCTGATTAAGGCTGACTAGAACTGCCACATTACTTTCTTTCGACAACAAGAAGTCTGTCTCAAGTATTGAGGGGAAATTAATGTAAAAATTTGAGTCAGTCTTGATCTTGGATATAAAAACAATATTTTGTTATGAAGTCGACTTTTATAAATAATTAGATTTTGATGCAGTTTTGTTTACATGTTTTTACAAAGTTTATTTTTAATAAATAAATTTTCACATAGTGATAATAAAATTTAAACCATATAATACAAAAAATAATAATAATAATAAAACAATTACAAATAAATTAATAAAAACTGGTAAATTTGATACATTGAGAAACAAACTGTGATGATCAAGAAGGTTAAAACAAATATCTTATAACAGTTACAGTTTTTTCTATATAACCAAATATAATTGTTTTATATATTGAATTTGTGTATATCTGTATACGCACAGTTCACATTTTTTTGGATAACTACGATTATTTGTGATTTTATTTGTGTGAACTAAAAACCTTATTTTTGTATAAAAATAATTCATTTTATTTCTTTTTTATTTATATTTTACTGTTTGTCAAAAAACGCAAGTTTTCAAACCATACACCCCTATAACTCAAAGCATCATAAATATTTTTTTTTTTAATTTTCTCGTAGAATAAGTTATATAGTGGTTGCAAAAAAATCGAAAATGAAAATTTGTGCATACCTTTACGTTTCAAAGGATTCTGAACATTTTGACATGCTGATTGATTTTTCGCAAGTGTTGCCGTTTCGGAAATCCGGAGCAAAAAATGCAAAATATGTGTGTAATTATTTTATAATAATATTTACTGTAACCTTTTACATCAGAATACTGAATACTGACTTATATACAGTACGTATGACTGATATAATAATAATAAATGATGACGGTAAATAATTATAATAAATGAAAATAATAGAATTATAAAGAGTACGAAAAGAATGAAAATCTGAAACTCGAAGTATTTCCCATAACCAGTGGTAGTAAAATATATAAAATCACGTTCCAAATTCCCAGTTTACCTAAATATAACCCGTTTATTAAGATATCGAAATGCAAAACGTGCTCGCGGAAGCTGCAGATATCAGCCACGGTATTTATCTATTCCGGAATTCGATTCTGACGGAAATTTGAATCGATTTAGTTCACATCTAAAATTGTTCACGGGCATGTGAATTCAATTACGTAACGATTCAAAATTGTATCAAATCGAAAATGCATATTTTGATTATTTATTCACCAATAGCAATATTCGGAAAATTCAGAAAAATATCGGAAAATTCATGCATATATTGATACGAGCGATATTTTAAAATAATTTTGATATTGAAACATGTGTAACAAATTTTTTAAGGCAACACTTCAAATAATATACATCGTATAAATAATTATTATAAAAAGATAAGATTTTATAGAATCGTTGTAAATTCGGATGGTCCTGCTTTTAACATATTATTTCGTAACATAGTATCTAGATAATCATTCCAACTGTGTATATGTATCGTATAATTTCTACTAGCCGTTTTTTATGTATTACATATGATTATACCAAAAATTGTTTCATCATTTTATCTTTTCAGACCAGGATGTCCCATAAATCTCCACAAGTGTGCAACATGTCCTTCACGTTTTATTAAATTTATTCTTTTACGAATAAAGAAACGATCTTTCGTTCAATGAAACTTTAATATTAAAACGCGCAACTTGATTTCAAACAGGTTTGCCTGACATGTTATAAAATCGTTCCAAGCAAAACTTTGACGCTTATTAAGACATTACGATTTCGTAATAGAAGATTGTTGTTGAAACTTGAAATTTCAGTATTTGTGTAATGTTAAATATAAAAAGCAATACGTACTTATTTGCAGAGAATTCGGATTGAACGCTTGTTGATTAAAATTATGCTATAATTTCAATTATAAGTTTTGAGGTTGTGGACAGTTGCACTAATTGCCAATCTCTTGTTTGATGTGATTTTATGATCAATCCATCGTATTTAAGGATAGTAGTTCTGTATTTTCATGTACACAAATTTTCAAATATCATTCAATTTATCTTTCTCCCAACTAAATAGCAAATTACCAAATTATTGCTGATCAAAAAAAGTGATCCAGTGTCCTATATTAAATCTGGTAAATATAGAATGTATGGTCTGTCATATATATGGAATAAAAACCATTTTCAGACTTTCATTTATAAAAATGTACACGAATTGTTCTTGGCTTAGTATCGCAAATCATAGCATTGTGTCATATATTTTCAAGGACAATTTTTGAAATAGCATGAAAAACAGAGCAATCTGACAAATGTTCCGGCTCCAGTTTTAACCGGAGTCTAAAACGCCAAACCGATCGTCATTTCCAGATCGCGTCATCAGCCCGGAATGGCAAGCTATCGCACAATTCCATTACCTCCCACAATAAGAAGTGACATTTTTATTTTCGGAAAAAACACGCGAATATACGAGAACAAGTCCTTGTGATCGAATGAAATATCACAGAAACAAAACTCAGTTCTGACGGTCAATGATTTATTTCGAAAATGACAAAAGTTTTTCACTTTGAAAAGGGTACGATAATTTCGTAACAAATGTTCTTGTTTTGACACTTTCGGATACATACGGTTGAAATAGATACAATTTGTTCTGAATTTTAATATTGAAATGATTTATTGTTTTTAATAAATAATTATTGAAAATTCGAGTGTTTGTTTCTTAAAATTATTTTGCAAAATATATTTTCAAAAAAAAACAAGTCAAACTACAACCGACATCCTTATTTGTGCAGAATTTATAACCGCGTTTTGATTCTTATTAACTTCCCGTAAGGTAAGTTATTGTAATCGTCTAAAAATCGAAATTGAAATTTTTTGCAAATATTCACGTTTTGAAAGTTTCTGAACATTATGGCATATATTAGAAAAAATAGATATGTGTGTGTGTGTTTTGTATGTCCACATTTTCGGGCGCACGGATCAACCGATTTGAATGGTTCAAAAAACCGATTTTGAATGGTTCAAAAGATTAGTTTTTGGCAAAGGCAGGTCCAGCAATTAGGGATATACGGAGTAAAGAGAGCAGAAAATACAAACCGAGCTTTTAAGAAAACGGAGTATCCGATTTGAATGATCTAAAAAACATTGAATTTGTAATGATTGGGAGAAGAGGTGATTAGTTTTTGGCAAAGACCGGTCCAGCCATTTTCAAAATACAGAGCTAAATGTGCAAAAAATGGCAATTTATGAGAGAACTGAGCATCCGATTTGAATGATTCAAAGAACTTTCTGCTTGTTTTAACAAAATAATTGAATAAAAAAATACAAAACACACACACATCCATTTTTTCTGAGGTGTGCCAAAGTGTTCAGAAATCTTCAAAACGTCGAAAAATGCAAAAAAAATTCATTTTCGATTTTCGGCCCATTACTATAACTACCCTACGGAAAGTTCAAAAAGGCAAAGGGATGCCATCTTACGATTTTAAAAAAAATTAACGACCTAGTGACTAAAGTAAAATTTTTACCCAATGATTGAATTGCATTAATTAATTAAAATTTTGTTTCTAATTCCAATATTTTTATCAATAAAAATTTACCAGTATTAAAATTTTGGGCACTATTGACTCTATTGCATAAAAACCTTTATTTATCCCATTTGCTATCACTTTTTACTGTCTAAATAAGCAAAACAAAGTAAAAAATCCTAAAATAAATAAGAAAAAACATATCAAATGTCCTAAATTAATACAAGCCTATAAAAAAACCTACTGTTCTTATACCACGCAAATTTCAGAAACTGAATACCACATACCAGTGTGAATTTGCACTTGTTAGTACTTCAAGTGTAGATAAATTTAAAAACAAACTTTAGACAAATAATTTTGTAAATTATTATCTATAGATTCCATTTTCAATATGAAGCATATCAATATACTACAATCGACAAATATACCTCTATTAGTTAACCCAGTAATAATCCTGTAATAGTGCTGCCCTAAGCTGCGTTAAACTGGAACTCGATTAACTTATGAGTATTTTAATTTAATTTTATGAGTAATTTTTTTGAGAATTTATCTATATTGCATATTGTTATTGTTACATAACCTGTATCAATATATTACAACCGATAACTGAACTTTGATTAATTGATATCGCCGCAGAATTTCTGCGTGTCAAGTGACATATAGGAACGCCGTATTTCAAATTGATGTTCGTGTGCAACTGTTAGTTATTTCATTCCGAACAATTAGCGAAGCTCGAGTAATAGAATATTCCATTAGAGCGATTGAAATGTGGACTCAAAACTTTCATATGACGATAGGAATACATAACAAGTATAGATGTAGAGGATTAGTCGATGATTTATTGCCGGAAACATCGGAAGGAAAGTTTTTCAAGCTTGAAAAAAAAAGTTATAAATCAATTTTATTCGACAAGAGCAACAATCAGAAACATCTAGTTGTTCTGTAAGCTGTTGTGATTAAGCTACATTTTACAAAAGCTATTCTATTGTACTTCTAATAGACCTATTTTTGATTCTAGTCATATTTTTAATTCATTGCTGCAATCTTTTAAAAGGCTATATTGTGAAGTAAAAATAGATATCACTATTACTACTACTTGACATCAGGACGTTCGAGGCGAGGCAAAGTTCCTACTACTGATCCATGAACAAGTCTCCTCATGCAAACTAACCAAAGACATCTATGTCCACATTCTTATCTATTGCTATCATTTAATCATTCAATATTTAGGATGAGCCAGGGCACAAAGGTCCAATTTGACTTTGAACAATTATATTGCGATAACCAAACTAATTATATCAAACAAACAACTATCTGACTGTGTTAAGTAAAACTCCTAGCTGATTCATAAAAAAAAATTTAAAAATTTGTCACCTAGTATTTTTTACCCCATGGGCAGAGTAAAATAGGACAACCAAAACGTCAAACACATCCTATGTTTTATTTTTAATTTTAAAGGGATTTTACAAAATAATAGCTGCTTTGCTACAATTCAACCAACACAAAATATAAATTTTATGAATACATTTTTCACAGAGATTTTTTACAGAGATTGATCTGGTATCTTGTCAGAAATAATCAACAGCATAGTTGGAATAATTATTTATTTAAAGAATATTTATTTACTTATAACGAAACGTTAAAACAGTAAAAGTCATGGAAGGCCAAAGTTTTTCCTACTAATCCACTGACAAGACTGTAAACAGTAAGTAATATTAAAAACATTAATCTCTGTATTTTGATCTAATATTATTATTTTGTAAATGAATATTTAACCCATAAAATTATTAAAGAAATAAAATTTGAAATATATATTACAACAAAACAAAACCTTGAAACAGTAAATCGATCAGCTACGATGAATCTATATGTTGTAATTTCAGATATATTACATATAATCCCTACAATGATATAACAACTTTAATGTAGACGTTTTACATCTACATAGCAGTACATCTATTTTATTTCTTATTAAGCTGTTATATACTATATTTGAGACTATTATAAACCCTATTTCTATATCTTTCCAATCAACCTATTATATAGCTGTTAAGTAAACGATTTCTATTAAAACGGTATAGTTTCCCTATCTAGACAGTTATTTCAAGATATATTTTATTTACCGAGTGGTAGGATAGATCGTAAAAAACGTCAAACTTGTAATTTTTTTATAAATGATTATTTATAAAATAATAATTTATAAATTAGCGATCATCACTAACCAACAACATATTTCGAAGAGTTTATCATATGCCAATCTGATTAGTAGATATTCTTATAACCAGGGCCGGTTCTACCTTGAATGCAATGCATGCGAAAAATGCGGGAGCACGCCTTAGGGGGCGCCAGAACGAGATTCGGATATGAAATTTATAATATAGTTTTGTCAATGTCATTTAAGAAATAATCTTTGGAGAATATCAATTTTATATATTTTAAATAATGAAAAATTAATTTTAAATAATCCAACATGAAGGACCAGTGTTTATTAATGAAAGGCTAGAATTTTTGTGCTGCTCAACAGATTAAATCGCATGAAATCCCCAAAATAAGTATAATGTTTCAAAACCTAAATATCAAAATTACAACTGCATTACAATTAATTGAAAATTTAAAAATATTCTTGCAAACAATAATGAACATACTGAAATTTTTGGATGTCCTAAACAATTTTTGTATTGAAAATTAGAAAGTTTGGATAAAAAACACAACAATTTGATTATGAGCACCCTCGAATCACCTCGATCTTCTAAATAAATCTAAAATAAATGTAATTTATGAGCTTTTAGATTATATCTGAATTTTTTGTGTTAAATCCAGAATTATTGAAAAGTAGTTTTAAAAATGACGTAAATGTTTTCTAATTTTAATGATAAACTGTAAAAACACTTAAAATAATAAGAGGGAGGGGGCGCTGGAAAAAAATTGCATGCGGGCGCTGAGAACCCCAGGACCGACCCTGCTCATAACTATACTTATACTATACTATAATTTCGCCTGATTCATCAATTCTATGTTGATACTTTTCAGGAGATTCAATTTGATGATTGCTGATATTATTATCGAATTAGTATCTCAAAAATTCTAGATACTGCTTTTTATGAGAGGATGTATTACATGATGCAACCGAAGGGCAAGCAATCGAACTTGTTTATTTCTTCAAATTCAAGGAAACAAAACTCAATCGCAATTATATTTGCAATTGCAATATGTTTGAAGAATGCATATATCAAAATCTCATTCTTATCCATTAAAATGACCATTTTGTGCCTTTTCGTTATATATTCGAAATCTAAGTTTATCTTAACTCACCAGCAAGTGATGTGCTTTGCATATTGTCAAAACAAATTCAATAATTTTTGAAAAATCCAATTTAGTTCCAAACATGTAGGTACCGCAGAAATAGACACATACATAAATAATTTTCTATGATATGCCAAAATTATTAATTGTCGAAGTATAAAGCTTCAATAGCTTACCCTATCCAAAGTTATATTTCAATTGAAAATAGTCCAACGAGACTTACGTTGAAAAGATAATATGAGCAGCCTCTTAATTTAAAATTTTTCTGATATATAGTTTAAAACTGTTGTGCATTTAATATGTAAAACACAATCGAAGTCATATTAGTATCAAAGGCCACAAATAAATACGTTATTTGAAACAAAGCTCCTCTTCCACCATTAATTTTACAATTCTATTTACTTATTGCACCAGCAAAGATATCGGATCGTGCAACGAGGCCATTAGAAGTTATTCCGATTCCGCGAGTATCGATTTCTTTTACTTGAATCCGTTTTAAAACTAAAACAGACTATTTCCAATGACAAGGTTAAACCGGGTTTCCGTATAAGGTTTGATAGTTCAGGCAATCTGCCAGAAATGTAAAGCACTTTCAGAATTGATAGTGGTGCAAGCTTGTACGGGGCGATAGGTTCCATTGTGTGTGCTTATGTTATGGGGGCGCGTCGAGGTAATGGACTGGCCTAGGGCGAGAGGCACCACTTGAAAATGATACCACACTAGTTCCTTTCTGCTTTCGGAATGATATTTTACGATAACAATCGTGTACAGCCCACCATAAGAATAGTATCAGATGGACATATAGATTTGAATAAAAAAATTGAACAAATTTCTTGAACTTTCTGAATGGTTTTAGTTTTTGCTCGTCAATCAGATCTCGAGAGTCCTACGAATGATGATACATCAACCAACTACAGGGTGCGCCATTTATATGAGGTCAATGGAAAAGTTGAATGATTTGAACAATTTTCTATAAAATTTGATAAACTTGTTTTTATTATCAAATTCAAAGCCTTACAATTTTTTCCAGCTTGCTTTACAAAAAGCCTTTACTGCACGCAATCGGTTAAAATCGGTTCAATGATTCCATTGACCATATTGATGGCGCACCCTCGAACTTCGACCAAACATATTTGATATATTTTTATAATTAAAATTCTTTAATATTTGTGATATATTTTTAATTTGTGCTATTTTCACTTGTAAACAATTTATTAATTAGATTAATTAGATCAATATTTACAAGTAAAATATAATACCACTACTGCCTAATATCAGGATGTCCAAAGAAGGTATCAAACCCACTTGGGAATCCTCGGGTTGCTAAACCAAAGATCTTACCGTAAGATAAAAAAAAATCTCTAAAGTTATTGAATAATTTTAAATGTTTAGTATATTTGTCTAAAAGATAAAATTAAGTAAAACAAAATAAATTTTTTTCAATTTTCTCAATAAAACTCGAATGTTTCAGTCACATACTTGAAACGTACGTTGGAAGTGAATTTTTGAAAAATTTGAAAGCATTTTTGAAGAACCTTATATGTTATTAATATGTAACCAAACATCTCATTAATAAAAATTAAGCATATTATACTAGAATTCAAATCCTTCTTGTTTCAGCCTTAAATTAGAAGATGAACGATGAAACTTCTGTTTTTTATTATACCTACTCCAAAATTATCAAAACTACTTTAATTTTTGTAAATTTCAATAGCTCGTTATTTAATCAACATGGGGTTTAATAAATTGAATATTGTTCTACATATTTAGATAATTAAATGTGCTAGTATCAAGTACCTCTTATTTTTGGCACCTTATATTTGGGAAAATGCCTGCTTGCAAATTGAAAAATAAGCGCTTAACCTACTATTATTTTAATAAATCAAGTGTCAAATTTATTTTAATTAATAAAATATGTCAAAATGATCAAATGATTAATTATAACAATAATTTTTTAACTATTTCAATAAGCTATTAGATAAAAATTTAGTAACTTAGCTAATGTTATTTTGATAATTTAATGTTCCTAAATATTTAATTTTTTTTTCAATTGCAGAACAGAAAATGTCTACAATTTAGTACAAATTCATACACCACTAGTTTTTTTTTTTCGATGGTAATTTGCTGTAGAATTCCCTGTAAACGTTTTAATTAACGTT